>NC_090650.1:323076814-323376814 GCF_040937935.1 Hyperolius riggenbachi
GCCTCAGGTACACTTTGAAATGCTATGGAACTATCTCCTATCCCATTATTTATCTTCATACTTCCAAAGACATTTCCTTTAGAAAAGTCACATGACCTAGAGATCTACTTGCCTAGTATAGAACTGCCACTACCTGACCTCACACACACCTCTGCCTTCTGCTTCCTCCTGTGGAGCACAGGGGAGGAGATGAGCAGGGCCAGCACTGTGTTCACAGGAAATGACTGGCCTGGCTTGCACCTCCTCCTAGTGCTGGGAACACAAGTTACGTTTTTTCATTAGATAGATGCGCGTTCTATTGATAAATTCCGTCATGTCCGATATTCCTCTAGATTGTTTTACCGCTTGATTCCTCATAGAAGTGAATGGAAAAAGATCAGAAAAACGAGCGGAAGATAAGAGAATCAAGTGGTGAATCGAGCGGAGGATCGAACGGGAAAAACGTATCGTGTGTTCCCAGCATTACTCTACCCTTCATGTGTGATAATGAGATGATAGATAGATAGATAGATAGATAGATAGATAGATAGGAGACTGAATTGAACAGTAGTCTGTCAGCTGTCCAGGCATTAAACACAAGAAGTCAGCATAGCAATCTCAGCCCAGATAAAGAGTGAAGCTGGCCATACACATAGGTTTTTACCCAATGCTTCGAAACAATCAATTCCTTTCAGAAAGGAATCTGTTTAGAGGAAATTGATTCCTACCACACACAGCAGATCAATATTTAATAGATCCATGCAGGGATAGAAGTGCCAGATAAAGATATTTTCATTACAATGGTCACTGTTCAATTTTTATCCAACTTTTATCCAAGAAGATTATTTACAAAATATTTTTTACACACCTAGTTGAAAATGTAAATAAACATTATCAGACTAATTTAAGTATTTGCTGGGGGCTCAACCACTTAAAGTGAACCTCCAGACTAAAAATCTACTCAGCAGCACTGAAAAGGCTTGGTGTTTCTTTAACAGTTTTGCAGCATCAGAACTTTGTTTTTCTTACCCAAGCTTCATTTTTATCTGCACAGAAGAAAACTGCTCGGGCATTTTTCCCCTGGGGCTGAGCAAAGCATTATGGGATTTCTGGTGGTGTTATTCTCGTTCTGCTGTTTTGGTGCAAATTTTTTTTTTAACATTTTGAATTTAAGATTTGACCTAGCGCATGCAGCTGGGAGGGGTGATCAGGACACAGGACAGTTGGAACTGTGTCTCATGCTCCCGGTCACCTCCTTTCAACCAAAAAGATGGCTGTCCCCATGACAAAGATGGCTGCCCCCATGAAATCACGAACATTTGCCTTTTATTTTAAAACAGGGTGGTTAAGAGATTATATTACCTATTTTAATTAACATAACTAATGTAACTTAATGACAGTACGTTTGTTTAGGCTGACGTTCCCCTTTAAGTACCAGCGGTCTCTGCCCCCTTAAGGACTAGAGACCGCTGGTACAGAAACGGCAGAATCCCAACGAATCCCCGCACATACACGTCGCAACCGCCGTACGTCGGGATCCTGGGCCACCCACTCTGCCATCTCTATGACGGCAGAGTTCCTGTGAGCCGGTCAGGAGCTGCTTTCATTGGCTCTTGACCCTGTCTTTCAATGTAAGCCAATGGGAGCAGCTTACATTGAAAGACCGGGCCAGGAGCCAATGAAAGCAGCCCCTGACCCGCTCACAGAGCTCTGCAGTGAGCTGCGGTGACAGACGGCGGGGATTAAGCGGCGAGATCGGCAGAAACAGCAGATGCGCGCAGTGGCAGCTAATGAAAAACTTCGCCCTGCCAGCCAGGTGACCACCAAAACAGGGCGTAGATTTCAATTAGCTTGGTCCTTAGTAGTTAAAGGGGTTCTGTGGTGGTGGGGGGGGGGGGGGGGGGTGTCTGCGACGTGTATGTATTGAGGATAAAAACTGCCACCTACCTGAGGCTTCTATCTGCCCCATGTAGCAGTAATATCCCACGCCGTCCTCCTCCGATCCGCCATTCCCCGCCACCAGCACCGGGCAATTATTCGTCTGAAGACGAATAATGCGCGCTGCCGCTTGCGTCATTGGAAGCTTACTGCGCAGGCGCAGTACAAAGTTTTCTTGTACTGCGCCTGCGTAGTAAGCTTCCAATGATGCGGGTGGGAGCGAGCAGGCGCGCGGCCACGGCAGCGCAGCCGCAGTTGGACGGCATGCCGCACTAGACCGGGGCAGGGCGGATCGGAGGAGGACGGTGTGGGACATTACTGCTACAGGGGGCTAATAGAAGCCCCAGGTAAATGGTGGTTTTTATCCTCAGCCCCCCCCCCCTCTCCCCCCTCCCCTACAGAACTTCTTTAAAGGATGACTGAAGTGAGAGTGATATGGAGACTGCCATATTTAATTCCTTTTAAACAATGCAAATTGCCTGGTAGTTCTGCTGATTAGGGATGATCAATGAGATGCAAATATTTCCGAGTTCATGCCGAATTATGTACATTTTGTATGCAAATATATGCAGCTTAAAAGTCAAAATCAATCTGTACGGCCCAGTGCACACCGAGCGGTTTTTGGAGCGATCCGCCGGCCGCATCCGCCTCTAAAAACGCTTGTCTAATGTATTGCAATGGGATGGTGCACACCGGCGGTTTGCGGTTTTTGCCAAGCCGCAAACGCGCCTCCTGCTGCACGTTTGCGGTTTTCGGAAGCGTTTCGTCCTCAATGTAAAGTATAGGAAAAATGCAAACCGCTCTGAAAAACGCTAGTTCAGAGCGGTTTGCCAGGCATTTTTGTTACAGTAGCTGTTCAGTAACAGCTTTTACTGTAACAATATGTGAAATCTGCTACACAAAAACGCACGCAAAACCGCTAGGTATGTTTAGAAAACCTCTCTAAACATACCTAGAATCGCTCTGAAATCAGCTCCCAAAACCGCTAGCGTATTGCGGATCTGCTAGCGGTTTTGGTGTGCACTGGGCCTTACTTGGTGTAACTTGATTGGTCCACTTTCAAGCCACATATATTTGCATACAAAATTTACATAGTCCCGCATGAACTTGTAAATATTTGCAGCTCATTTATGGTCCCTACTGCTGATCCTCTTATTCTAATACTTTTAGCCATAGACCCTGAACAAGCATGCAGATAAGATGTTTGAGTGCATCTGCCACATGCTTGTTTCAGGTACAGTAGAATCCCTTTATAGTAAACTCCAAGGGACCAGGGCACGTAGTTGTCTACATCAGAAGTTTACTATATCAGAATTTGTCATGCATTACATATACATACAGGTGCATTTGCTGGGACCTGAGGACAGAGTTTACTATATTCAGAGGTTTACTATATCAGAGTTTACTATATTGAGATTCTACTGTATGTGATTCAGACACTACTGATGCATGAAAGATCAGAAAGGTGCCAGGCAACTGGTATTGTTTAAAAAAAGGTAATATAGCAGCCTCCAGAGTCCTCGCATTTTAGTTGTCCTTAAAAAACATGTTTTAGGCTATGTTCACATTTCAAATCGCCATCGCAAGCGCTGAGCGATTTGAGAGTTTTGTCAGCACTTTTCCCTGCACTTTGAGAAGCGCTTTTCTAAGCGCTATTGCAGAGCAATTTGTTTTTTCACCTCCTGATGTCAGTCAGGAAGTGAACTCTTTCACCCGGAAATGAATAAATACAATGTATTCATAGAAGCACTCGGGAAATCAATATACAAAGCACTTCTTCAAGCAATTTGCGATTTCCCTATACTTTCCATTGAGCCAAAGAGCTCAGAAAATGGTACAGGCAGCACTTTTGAAAGCGAATCGCAATCAAACTGCTAATATGTGAAACAATATCATAGGGAATCATTGCACTAGCGCTTTTAGGGTGATTTCTAAAATCACCAGCGCTTACAAAAAAAATATGCAAACGCTCATAGTGTCAACAAGCCCTAATTGTGTGAAAACATCTCCCATTAGAACAATCAGAACAGTTCATTGTATATGGGCCAATATGTGAACTCACTCAGCTTATACCACAGTTTCCCAAACACAGCAGAACATGCTGCATTCAGGAAAACTGCAATACTCCTGTGGCCAAACTGCTGGTCTACACAGAGACTCCCATAGCAAAGGAAAGGTACAGCTTTTCCCCATAGACTCACCAAGAAGCCATTTGTAGCTCAGTGTTTTTTTTTTGTTTGTTTTTTGATTGAAGAGTTGCAGACATATCCAAAACAAGTGGAAGATGTTAAGAATATACATGCAGCAAGCTAGTTGCTTGTGCACAACTGGCATAGTAAAGGTGGCCATACACGTTGAGATTGCTACCCAATGTGGCAAATAGATCAATCTTTTTCTGATATGAATCTGATCAGAGAGGGGTCAAATCTCCCCATACACTGCAAGCCAAAATAATGGCCAACAGATTTCTCCTTGAACGCTATTGAAAATCTATGCATCTGCAGCGTGACACTGTTTGATACAGTGCAATGCTATAAGCCGTCGTTCAAGTACCACATCTGATCGATTGAAATTCATTGTCCAGTCTGAGACGACTCGATCATTATGTTTGATGTGGATCATTGTGTCATAGATAATTGGCAGATTCAGTTTGATGTGGATCATTGTGTCATAGATAATTGGCAGATTCAGTTTGATGTGGATCTATTGTGTCATAGATAATTGGCAGATTCAATCAGAGTAATCTTACTTGCCAGTAAAAAAAAATAAAAAGGTTTGTGTTTATGACAAGCTAGAAGTCCTTCTACCAGTGTTGGATAAATTTGGCTGTTGGAAACTGACAGCATCAAGATACATTTCAGTTATTACTTCCTCCTGACTGGACACAACACATTAGATACACCATTCAGCAACATTTCGAGTGACTGTCAGGTGTCTGCATGAATTAGTCACATGACAGGGGAAAGTGAGGTCTATGGGAAAGCAACTAACATTTGTAACAAATAAAAACATATAGCTAGAAAAGCATTATTCTAAGTTGGCAAATGTTAGGGGAGCCATAAGCAAAATAAAAAATGCCTCTGATTCCTGATAAAAAAAAAGGGAAAACCACTGCTGCTTTTGTCCTGTGCACATACAATGGTGGTGAGCATCTATCAGGTGACAATATCATCCTCCAGGGCTCAGCACTTACCAGATGCATGCAATGCTCCCCTCTGGCAATCTCTCTATATCACCCGTTATATTACACACAAACGCAGTCCTGAAGCAGGGATGAGGGCTGGGGAGGAGTGGAGAGGGATGGCTGTCAGCTGAGCCTCCTCCTCACACATGGCTCCTGTTATCTGTACACTTCCTGTTCATTTCCCCAATAGCAGCTGAGGGAGGTGAGAGTAAACACAGGCAGCAGCTCCAGTACCACAGCTGTGCTATGGCTGCATCATGTGACTGATGAGTGCCTGTGATACTAGTCATATGTCTACAGTGCTCATGCGAACGGCAGCCACTACAGCTAGTTGTGTTCTCTTTTCTTTACATTTGCAGTACAGAATTCTATTATTCAAGCCAGACTCCCACTTCTACCATTCAGACACAAAAGTAACGTTATGTACTCAGCTATGCTTTGTGAGTTATGCCATCTAGTGGTAAGATGTTGGCACTGCAGTACAGGAAATGGTTGCAATCCATGGCTGACACGGAAGAGGAAAACTTGCAGAGTCAAGTGAGTGTAAAGCCTGGCTGGGAAGTCCAGCGTGTCACTTTCTTTTACATTACCGCTGCAGATATATTATGGACATGGTCTTATTAGAACAGCCTAGCTACAGCGTCTTTTACTTGTAGTCTGTTCAAGGAGGTTGCATATATTATATACAGGCACAATGCTTACATTCGCTGCCATCATAGGAGAAGTTTATCAGGTCTGTTTCACAGACTCATTGTATACACTGCAGAAATGCAGCAACGTTTCATAGATTCAGCTTTGATTACTACATTATCTAATCAGTGTTTCTTAACATTATGAAAGCCTTTCACTTTATGGCTGTGGTTCCCAACCTTTTTTTAAGAGCCAGTGCACACCAAAAACCGCTAGCGGATCTGCAAACGCTAGCGGTTTTTGAAGCGGTTTTCCAGAGCGATTCTAGGCATGTTTAGGCCGTGTTCACACCTAAAATTGCAAAACGCTAGCTTTTACCGCTAACGTTTTGCAGGAGCAAATTTTCTGCGCTTAACGTAGAAAAATCACTGGACAGTGCAGTGTTTTGGGAGCGATCGCGATTAGCGGTTCTATACATGCTAATCGTGATTGCTAAAGAATCACTGCCAAAACGCTGCATGTAACGCGTTTACGTTTATCGCTAATCGTTACAATGGAAGTACAATGTATTCTTAAAAACTCACGCAATCGCTGCACAAAGTGATTTTGTGACTGTTTGTGTTTTTTCTTTACCTTCCATTCAGGGCAAATCACCCTGAAAATGGTACATGCAGCGCTTTTGTCAGTGGCAAGCAAATGGAACGCCCCAATGAGTACTATCTCATTGGAAAACATAATGTAAGCGCTTTTAGGGAGATTTGCACAAATCGCCTGTGTTTAAAAATGCAAAAAAACGCCACTAGTGTGAACGAGCCCTTACTTCTCCTGGCACAGTTCTAGCTGCTGCTGGCACTGGCAGTACATGGCAATTTTACCAGTACTAACACCAGGTGAGCAGCGACCATTCGGTGCCAAGAAAGCAAAATCAGAGTTACCCTTAAAGGGAACATGAAGTGAGAGGTATATGGAGGCTGCCATATTTTTTTTCTTTAAAACAATACAAGTTGCCTTCTGATCATTCTGGCACTAATGGTATCTAAATCACATGGTATCTGAAGCATGTATCTAATCCAGTTAAACTACAGTCAGAACTATCCTTGTTAAGGGTCTATGGCTAAAAGTATAACGGTGGCCACTAACGATACAATTCAATCAACGATTGTTTCCGAATGATTATTTGTATGAATGATCGGAAATGAAGGTTTGGGACTGCTAACGGACAAAAATCTCCTAACCAATCCAATCAGATTAATGAAATTGATCTGATTTTGGTTCGATACTATCAATCTGATTGGATTGGTTAGGACATTTTTGTCTATTAGTAGTACCAAAAGATCATTTTTGATCGTTCATATGAATAATCGTTCGTAAAAGATTGTTCAGCAAATTGTATCGTTAGTGACCACCTTTAGACATAGAGAGTTAGCAGGATAGCAAGGCAATGTACATTGGTTAAAATCGAATAACTATGTCAGCCTCTATATCCCTATCACTTCATGTTCTTTTGAAGCAGTGCGTATGATGCGTTTGAGGACACTGGTTTATTGGTGTAGCTTCATTGATGGTTATTTCAGGAAGGACATCAGAATCAGAAGGTGATATCGATACAGGGAGATGAGAACTTCTATGAGCATATTTGGATTTTTTTTTTTCCTTAGGCCTGGCTCAGACATAAATCTGCACATTTCCGGTCTGGTCCAGTGCTGTCTTGTCCTGTCAGTTTTGCATTCGTTTTCTATAGTTTTCTATCAGTTTTACCTAACTGGAGCAGAAATGTACACCTTTTATGTGTGAACACACTAATAGGAACACATACAAAACTGACAGGACTGGACTGGACCGGACCAGAAATGTACAGATTTATGTGTGAACAAAGCCATGCAAACTGATGCCAACTGTCAAAAACTGACAGGAAAGGACTGGACACCTTTTTATGTGTGAACCAAGCCTTACAGTGGCCACTAATGATCCACTTTTTGGTCCAATCTTACCAAATCTATGTTATAGAAAGGTAAACAGTGAAAATACTGTATATCGAATGGATACTTTAAGCAGTCCATTATATTACATAGAAATGGTAAGATTGGACAAAAAAGATTGGTAACCACCTTTAGAAGTTGACCCAAACAGTGCATAAGCATGAAGACTGTTTCAGACTTAACGGATCTTCCTCCCTTAGTACTTAGCCCAAACAAATTGGCATTTGTTCATCACAGCAAAGAGCAACTTGTGGTATTCTTTGTAGCTGGATAGTGTACTGGTTAAACAGAAACCGAGATCAAGGATTAAACTTCATTCCAATCAGCAGCTGATACCCCCTTTCCCATGAGAAATATTTTCCTTTTCTCAAACGGATCATCAGGGGGCTCTGTATGGCTGATGTTGTGTTTGAACCCCTCCCACAGTGTGATGTCAGGACCATGGTGATGACATCACACTGTTGGAGCCTTGTTGCATTGCAGGAAATAACAGCTGTTTCCAACTGCCAATAAAGCAAGCAGCAGCTCAGGGAGAGGAAAGATTTTACAATGGGCAAACCGTGACTAAAATATTTATACATAATTATTGTAAAAATTAAGCACTTTTGTTCATTACTTTATTTTCACTGGAGTTCCTCATTAAGGGCTCTGCCTGTGACAGAGGAAACCTAGGTTCAAATCTCGGATCTTCCTGTTCAGTAAGCCAGCACCTATTCAGTAAGGAATCCTTGCACAAGACTAACACTGCTACTGCCTATAGAGCGAGTCCTAGTGGCTGCAGGTCTGGCGTTTGAGTCCACCAGGAGAAAAGTGAAAAACAAATGTTATTTGTCTTGTCTTTATAGGGTCACACCCTATATTGTTCTTCAAGTATGTGATAGAGGTGCTGTGTTTTTAACCACTTCAGGATGAGAGCAATTTTCGCATATCAGCACTGCTCCCATTCATTAGCCAATAACTTTATTACTCCTTATCACAGCTAAATGATCTATATATTGTTTTTTCAGGACAAATTAGGCTTTTAGTGTGTTAACATTTTGTTAAGTAAATACCTTATTTTCTATGCATTTTATAGGGAAATTAAGGTAAAAAATTGAAAAAACACACTATTTCTCAATTTACATCCATTATAGCTTTACAATAAACAGTGCTAACTATAAGTTAAACCCACAATGTATGGTGACAATATTGTATCTGAAAATAAAGGTGCCTTTTTTTCTCATTGTACACTATCAATAATTACAAAACCTTATTTGCAAAAATAACAGTAATGGGCCAGACATGGGCCTCAACCCTAAAACTTTCTAAACTCTATTCTACAACTTATCAGGGTTAAAATGTTACCACATACGTCTCTTGTAGTTTTGCTAAGACTTTCCCAAGTTTGATCATAATTTTGAAATTTACTTTTTTATGTTGGATTGAGTTTCTCCCTACCCATTTTTTATGTGACGTGTGTCCAAGCTTTAAAGCTAGGTACACACGGAGCGATGTTACTTATCAATCGAGCTGCTGATGCGGCTCGATTGATAAGATCCGACAGGTCCAATTTCGCTGCCACTTGATTCCCCGCGGGCGGACAGTAGCGAGGAATCGAGCAGAAGATAAGCGGGGCCGGGCGGGTATCGAATCCGACGCACGCGTGGACGAGCGGGGACGCAGCGGGTACGCACGGGGATGCGGAAGAGGCGATCCGGCGGCTAATCGAGCCGCCGGATCGCTCCGTCTAGATTAGGCTTAAGACACAACAAAATGTATTCTACAACTCTTCACGGTTAAAATAATACCACATATGCCTCATTTAGTAACAAACTGGTTGTGTACTCTCCATAACTACACTGGATGTATATATCCGCCCAGATAGGCTTAAAGAGGAACTCCAGTGAAAATAATTTAATATAAAAAGGTGCTTAATTTTTACAATAATTATGTATACATGATTTAGTCAGAGTTTGCTCGTAAAATCTTTCCTCTCCCAGATTCACATTCTGACATGTATTACATGGTGACATTGTTACTGTGGGCAGATTATGTAGCTGTTCTGGCTTTAACAGACAGCTATAAACAGCCATTTCCTGTGTGTGTCATTGTTACATTGTGGCAGTTTGCCCAGAGTACCGTATGGTACCAGAGCCTCTTGTGGGAGGGGTTTCAGCACAAAATCAGTCATACAGCGCCCCCTGATGGTCTGTTTGTGAAAATCATTATATTTTTCATGTAAAAGTGGGTATCAGCTACTGATTGGGATAAAGTTCAATTCTTGGTCGGAGTTTCTCTTTAAGTGGTTAATGGTGCCTTTTTGTCTAATTTTAGATTGATGAGATTGAAGCTTTATCCTCTATTTATGGTGATGATTGGTGTGCCATAGATGAAGCAGAAAGAATATTTTGTATAAAAATCTCCAACTCATCAGACGAGCCAGAATGGACACTGTGTCTGCAGGTAAGGTGAACTTTTTTTAGTCTGCATCTTACATTGCAGTAACCACTTATAAAGGTGCCCATACACTCGTCAGATTGGCAGCAGATAGATAAGAAATGCATCTGATGATCTATCTGATGCGTTTTTAGAACATTTTTTACCAGGATAGAATTCCAATAGATTTCAGTTTGAAATCTATTGAAATTCGATCTGATGGCATTTTTTTGCCATCAGATTTCCATTAAGGCCAATGCAAACTGATAAGCAATCTCATCAGATCGACCTAAATTTTCCACCCTGCAAGTTCGATGGAAATCGATCGAAATCGGCCGTCGATCGGTCGATTGGCCAACCGATTTGCAATCGATCGATTGATCGATCGGTCGGCCAGAAAATCGGCTGAGTGTATGGGCTGCTTTACAGATAGCTTAGTACAGAGTGCAGTGACTAGAGCAAGTGTGTGTGTGTATATATAATGCAGCACTCGCATGCTTTGACTCAACGTGCAGCTACTTAGTGTTTCCTCTTTTCTAGTTTTTCTCACAGTAATTGCTGGTTTTCAAGGCTGTAGGAAGAGAATAGAAATATTGCAATGCCTCTGGCATAAACACACTTGTGAGAATAGACACAATGGGCTCTATTCACAATCATTTTCCACATGCGGAAATGCACTTGCGGCAAATTCCCGACTGATATAAGACCATATTGACATTCACAAAATTGTATGCATTTTTTTAACCACATGCGTAAAATTGTACACATTGGTAAATATTGCGGAAAAATGTCCGCAGAAGTCGGTAATTACCACAAAAAAATAAAAAAAAATAAAAAATTCACAAACAAGGGGCGCATTATTTCTAACTTAAAGTGAACTCCAGACTAAAAATCTACTCAGCAGCACTGAAAAGGCTTGGTGTTTCTTTAACCTTTTCACAGCATCAGAACTTGTTTTTCTTATCTAAGCCTCCTTTTTAGCTGCACAGAAGAAAACTGCCTGGGCATTTTTCCCCTGATGCTGTGCAAAGCATGATGAGATTTCTGATGTTGTTGTTCTCCTTCTGCTGTTTTGGTGTAATTTTTTTTAATTTTGAATTTGAGATTTGAAGCCTAGCGCACGCAGCTGGGAGGGGTGATCAAGACACAGAACAGTTGGAACTGTGTCTCATGCTCCCTGTCACCTCCTTTCAACCAAAAAGATGGCTGCCCCCATGAAAAAGATGGCTGCCCCCATGAAATCACAAACCTTTGCTTGTTCTTTTAAAATAGGTAATATAATCTCTAACCCACCCTATCTAATGTAATTAACATAACTAATGTAACTTAATGACAGTATGTTTGTTTAGGTTAAAGTTCCCCTTTAAGTACCGATTTTATATCACCTACAAGTACTTGGTGATATATTTTGCTTCCCATTGACTTAAATGGAGTCTGGAGCCTTGAGCACTGTGTTTGCTGGACTTTTTTTTATGCGACTTTTTCCCTGCATGGTTTCCACATGTTTACTACCTGATTATGCAGTTTGCATTTACGCAATTTTTTTTACGGATTGTTCCCGCATGCAGAAAACAACAGAAAATGTAGCGGTAAAAAAATTCCTTACCGCGTGTGTGATTGTGAATAGAGCCCATTGAGGCTGCTATTGCTGTTTTAGAAATTGCAAACCCCAATGCTGTCATCATAATGCTGACTTTACCTCGTAGTGTTTCACTCTGTGGTTTATTGAGAAAAAAACATTTTGGAGTTTGCAGTAAAGTGTACCTGTGTGCAGAGCAATTCCTATTGTTTATTTCCTTTGTTCATTGTTGGCTGCTTGACGTAAACTCCAATTCACATCACTGCAACTCCCTGTGCATCTCCTTTAGTAAGTGAGTCACTGACTGCCACTGCATAAGCTTACACAACACAATTCTTTCTGCTGTATACTTATCCCAGGGATAAAACGTTACAGTGCAGAATATTGAGCACAGAGCCAGATTTCTAGAAATGTCACAAAGGCCCAGGCCTTGGGCGGCTTCAGCCCATAGGGGCACCTTGACATGAAATAGGGGTTGCTACATATGAAAGAGGAGGCTGCAAATGGAGAACAACACATGGAAAAGAGAAGCTGATGCACAAGGGAGCTGTACATGAAAGAAAGGGGCTGCAGTACATGGATAAGTGTGGGTTGCCTTCTTAAAACAGAAGGAATTTGCGATAATTCAGCTTAAAGTGAATATCTTTGGATACCCATAATGCACCGCTACTGAATATGCAAATTATCTCTTTATGCCCCAGAAGCCAAGCTTGCATCGAGAATCGCTGGTATCTAGCAAGCCTATAGCGTAACATTTTACAGAGCCATACCAACCCCATATGCAGACATCCTGTTTCGGACATTTGGTCCTCTTCAGTGCATGGCAGGGATTGATATGGCTCTATAGGATGTTACACATAAAATAACGAGCTGCATGTGGAATGGGAGGGGGGCTGCCGCACGTGAAAGGGGAGTCCTAACATACTTGGCCTAGAGGGCGGGAAAAGTATAAATCCGGCCTTAATTGAGCACAGTATAATGTTAGTGATAGTGAGTGGTATACCTTCCCTCATACTAGTGCCAGATATATGCAATGTTAAGGGACCACTATCACAAAATTTGTACGATTTAAAACTATCTATCTATCTATCTATCTATCTATCTATCTATCTATCTATCTATCTATACATATATATATATATATATATATATATATATATATATATATATATATATATATATATATATGATACACATTTGTTCATGCGTAAAGTGCACTAGAAATTACCTTTCCCAGGGTCGTCTCCAGGACAGCACCCATATGAGATAAATTCCCTCCAGATACTATTGGACAGGAGAAGGTTAAAAATTAGCATACCCTGCAGCAGTATACATATATATATATATATATATATATATATATATATATATATATATCTCCCTAATTGAACTCACATTCAGTTTAATTCCTGTCCACGGAAGGAGGAGGATCGATCAGGAGAGTCCATGTCAGATGGCAGGCTCTGAGCGGCTGTTCCCCCTGTGTATACACCAGCCAGTCGGGATTGATGTGGGGAGAGGACGCCGGATCCGGAATTACAGACCTCAGAAGACGCTGAGACTTATGGGGCGAGATTCTGTGCGTGCAGTGCGCGCGCAGTGGTCGGCGTTGCGGAGGTCGGATTGGCTCATCTGGGTCAGGTGACCAGGAGGAAGCCTGGGCACGCCCTTCTAGGAAGCAGAGCGGAAGCTGGACAGGCGTGGGGGCGGCATGCAGCGGTAAGCGGCAGGATGCTGAACGCCGTCCAGAGATTAACCCTTTCATTGCTGGCAGGCAAAGTAAGTCCAGGCTAAGGGTCAGGAGGGAACTTATGTGCATGGTTGTTGCTGCGGGGGGAAACCTTTTCTGGGTGGAACCAGGCAGATATTTAAATCAACTCAGTCTGTTTTCCATTATTCTCAATTACTATGGAAGGATCAGACACATCTCCGCAGGGATCTGCTGAGCAGATGTGATGATTTGCTCAGCTGCCTGTGCAGGCAGGCAGCTTTTTGACCATTGTTTTGATTTGCATGCTGCAGGACTCTGGAAAGAAAAGCTTCTGTCAGTTTTGCAGCTTGTGTTGCTGAGGAATTTGCATACATTAGTCATGCAAATCCCTTACCTGCCTTCTTTTGATGACTGGCACTATAAAAGCATTCTGCTCCCAGAATGCTTTGCTGGACATTTCCTTTCCATGGTCTGTTCCTGATGGACACTGCTGGAGTGTCAGCCATTGCTACCTAGTATAGTTAATTCCTGGGGGTTGCTTTAGGCTCCCCTTCTAGCCCAGTCAGGTTGTATTATCTGTATTGCCTGTTCTGTCTTGTCTTGCCTGTTGCCATTGTCCTGCCCCTATGGTGGTCGACAGGAAATGGTTCTGATCTCTGTTCTTGGCGTATAGCTGGTGCAGCGGTTGCTACCAGCTAACTCTTCTGTTCTGTTTCCTGGGATCGCGCTAGCTACTTTTCGCTAGCACTGGGGATCCTTCTGTTCTGCTACTCTGTACCTGGATCACGCTAGCCACTTTTCGCTAGTGCTGTGGATCCTATCTCTCGTTTGTCCCTGTTTTCGTGTGTCTGTCTTGTCCGCTGCGCTTGCTGCAGGCTCGGTGAGGTAACCGTTAAGCAAGCGCTTGCGTCCTCTGTTTCATGTTTGTCTGTTAATGGTTAGTTAGGCGTGCTTGTCTCTATTGTGCTTATCACGTGGAGATCGCGCATAACCGCGTGCACTGTTGCGAATGAGTGCGGTGTTCGCGGTTAGCTAGCGTTTGTTATTTTCCGTATCTCCTTATTGTATTTGCTGTGCCTTTGCTACCCTCGTATTCTATTCTGATCTGCCTTGTGTCACGTCTGGCGATCGCACCTCTCGCGATCGCGTTCCTATTTCGGATCTGCTGTTGTGTGTGCGCGGTCGCGGGGTGGCGACTGGATTGGCGCACACACATACAACCTATCCCTTTGCTCAATCTCATTCGCAATCGCCTCTCTTGCGATTGCGTTCTGCGCTTCGTACAATTCCTGTCTGGCACTTGTGGAGGTACAGAGGATTGGTTCCTCTGCACTCCCCAGCGCCATCTGCCGACAGGAATTTCCCTCTACAGGTGCGTAGCACCTTTTGCTGGGTTCCTGCAAATTATACGCTTGTGGAGGATTTCCGCCGTGTCAGCGCACGCGTTGTGTGCTGATCACGGGGAAAGTTCCACAATCGTTACAGCAGAGCTCCAGTGCTGGTTTGGGATGTAGTCCCACAGTGTGGGCTTTATTACTTCTGGTCTCTATGATTATAGATAGTAATATAGTTCCTTTCTTTTTCTTGCTTGTAGCCCAAACTGGATAAAGCTGACAAGCCGGTTAAAGAAAAGGAAACAAAAGCTGAATCAGGCCATTCTTCAGCGCAATTGCCAAAAACGGAGCAAAAACGTAAAGACAAGAAATGTGCTTTATGTACAGCAAAAATTTCAACTGCATCAGGAAAAAACTTATGTTATTCCTGTACTCAGAAAGTGGTTAAAGAGGAAACCCCTACTATGTTTAAAGATCTTATGGCATGGATGAAGTCAGAGATAAAGACTAGAGTTGGGCGAACTGTTAGCGCAACTGCAGCCGAACTGTTCGGCTGCCCAACCTGTCATGTGGCTGTGGCTCTTACTACTTCCGGGTCGCAATGACCCGGAGTAGTACGTCTGCGCTGGCCCGACGGAGCGCGTCCTAGATCGCGCTCCCGTTGCCGGGCACTCTCTGCGCATGTGTGTGACGTCATGAGTGGCGTCACACACATGCGCAGAGAGTGCCCGGCAACGGGAGCGCGATCTAGGACGCGCTCCGTCGGGCCAGCGCAGACGTACTACTCCGGGTCATTGCGACCCGGAAGTAGTAAGAGCCACAGCCACATGACAGGTTGGGCAGCCGAACAGTTCGGCTGCAGTTGCGCTAACAGTTCGCCCAACTCTAATAAAGACTTCCTTTCAATCCTATAAAGAGTCTGCCCCATCTACCTTTTCAGCAGTACCTGAATCATTACCACCCAAGGTTATTCCTTCCTCTCCCAAGACATTAATATCTGTTGAGCAGGGGCACAAAAAAAAAAAAAAAAGTGGAATTCAGACTCAGAACACTCGGAGGGTGAAATTTCATCACTGGAGGAAATGAGTGCTGAGGAGGATACTGTAAACCAGAGGAATCAAGAAAGGGACAGAGATTTGCCTTTTCTATGGATAATATGGATCAAATATTAAGTGCTATGTTTGCTACCATGGATATTAAGGAGGAAGAAAAGGATCTTTCTACTTTAGACAGGATGTATAAGAGTCTGACAGATAATCAAAAAAGTTTTATCCCTGTTTCTACCTTGAAGGAATTAATTGATAAGGAGTGGCAGAACCCAGAAAAGAGAGCTTTTTGGCCAAGGTCTATGAATAGGAAATACCCCTTTAAACCAGAGGACAAAAAAAAAATAAAAAAAATTGGGGACCAGTTCCCAAATTGGATCCTGCATTATCTAAAGTGTCTCGCAAATCAGACTTACAATTTGAGGACTTTGGGGTACTTAAGGATCCTCTAGATAAGAAGGTTGATAACCTATTAAGGAGAAATTGGGAAACAATTACTTTAATTTTCAAACCTGCAGTGGCTAGTACGGCCTTTTCAAGGTCATTAAAAATATGGTTACCTATAAAAATAGGGGGACCCTTGTTAAGTTCCATAGAATCTGGAGTTTGTGGATGGATAGTCCTTTGACTGTATCCCATGACTAGAGTTGGTCATGGTGATGCAGAAACATGTGTTATGCCCTCTCTGGCCTCTGAGATACAGGTTATTGTATACAGGAATAATAATATTATTATTTCTTTTCTTTAATTTTTTTTTCTTCCCTCTCCTTTTTCCCTTTTTAATCCATTCTTATCATGCATCTCTGGCGCACAGGTGGATGTTTGTTTGTTTGTTTGATCTACTGTTTTTTTATGGGGTGATTGGCATCTTTTTGTCAAGTACCCCGATGTGCTTTGGTTATGTCACTAGAAAATTGAATCTCCATGGAATGTATAACTTGAATCCTTACCTTCGCTGTCATATCAATACCTCTTTACTGTATCAACAATACTTTGATGGATAATCTCTTGTATCCTGTACATGATATACTTATATGTATTCAGTGACATTTGTTTAATAAAACGAGTTTAAAAAAAAAAAAAAAAAATATGGTTACAACAATTAGAGATGCATATCGCAGAGGGCTCGCCTAGAGATGTTATACTCACATCTTTTCCTAATCTGTTCCATGTAGTAGATTATCTTACAGATGCAGCGGATGAAACAGTGAGACTAACTGCAAGAGCTTCTGCCTTATCCAATTCAGCAAGAAGGGGAACATGGGTGAGACCCTGGGAAGGTGATGTTTCTTCCAAGATAAAACTGTGTGGTTTTCCATGTGAAGGTAATTTGTTATTTGGCACAAAACTAGATGAAACATTAGAGAGATCAGCAGACTTTAAGAAAAATTTTCCATATAAAAAGAAAACTTTCAGGTTTAAACATTCCTTTCGAGGTTCAAGAAAGCAGGAGTCAGAAACTAGGCCAGGGTTTAGAGAAAACTGGAGAGCACAAAAGGAACAGAAGGGAAAATCCTCCTTTACCTTCTCCCCAGCCAATGTACCTAAAAAACAATGACGCCAGGATTCCAGTAGGAGGAAGATTGGCTCACTTCATAGAGAACTGGTATACACTGACCAACAATATGTGGATAGGAACAATTATACTAGAGGGTTACAGACTGGAGTTTGTAGAGAGACCAAGCACGAGATTTCTGGTAACTCCTCCCCCCATCGTAGCAGAACAGAGTTTAGCCTTACAAGATGCAGTGTCAGATCTTTGGGAAAAGCATGTGATAAGAGAAGTTCCAAGGTGTCAAAGAGGGCAGAGGTTTTACTCCCCAGTGTTTCTGGTCAAAAAGCCGCAAGGGAACTTCAGACTTATCCTCAATCTAAAGACTCTGAACAAATTCATTCGTTACAGAAAATTCAAAATGGACAACATTCGGTCTGTTCTAGGATTACTTCAAGACGGAGCTTATATGGCGTCCCTAGATCTGCAAGACGCGTATCTTCATATTCCAATACATCCGGAGTCTCAAGCATTCATGAGGTTTGCAGTACATCAAGCAGGCGAGGTAAGACACTATCAGTTTACAGCTCTCCCATTTGGCCTTTCTTCAGCCCCATGGTTGTTTACAAAAGTAATGACTGAGATTCTTGCTTTTTTAAGACTTAAGGAGATTCAAATCATAGCATATCTAGACGATTTGTTTCTATGGGGAGATTCGGCTATGTCAGTGTCCACCCAGATTCAGACCTCAGTGTTGGTTCTTGAATCTGTGGGATGGTTAATCAATTGGAAAAAGTCATCCCTTACTCCATCTCAGATTATGGTTTTCCTGGGGTTTCAAATAAATACTGTTAATCAAAGAGTTTATCTCTCTGCACAAAAGAGAGAACTTTTATTAATGAATGTTGTTTCTTTTCAGGATTCAACTATCATCACTCTAAGAAAAGCTATGTCTCTGCTAGGTCTTATGACATCCTCATTCCCGGCGGTCCTATGGGGCCAGATGCATTCAAGACAACTTCAACTATGGATTTTACAATCTTGGAACAGGAAACAGAATGCCTTAGACAAGAAGGTGCTAATAACGCACTATGTCAAGATGTCCCTTCATTGGTGGTTGAAGCCATCTCATCTAAAGGAGGGCCGATTATGGGACATGCCATACCAAAAGATGATAACCACAGACGCCAGTTCTTGGGGCTGGGGAGCACATATGGACGGCATTCCAATTCAGGGAGCTTGGGGGAAAGATCTTGCCCAGGCTCATTCCAACATCAGAGAGATGGAAGCAGTGAGGATGGCACTGTTACAATTCCAAGTATCCATTCAGGGGCTACATGTAGTAATCAGATCAGACAACAGTACAGTGGTAGCCCACATAAATCATCAAGGGAAGGCATCAGGCATACTAATAATACCTTTCTGGCCAAAAAGAGCTTGGTTTTCTCTGTTAGGGAAGTTATCAGTACAGGAACCAGTAATGTTACCTCTACGTCAGGATTTGTTACATCAGGGTCCAATAATGCATCCGCAACTGGAGATGTTACATCTGTCAGCCTGGAGGATGAATTAAAGCTTTTAAGGAGGAAATAATTTTCTGGTGGTCTATCCAATACTCTACTACAAAGTAGGAAAATAGTCACTAGGAAGATCTACTTGAAAGCATGGAGAACCTATCTTCAGTGGTGCAATGAGAACAAGATGGATTCAAAACAGGAGTATACTCCGTTAGAGTTTCTACAAGCAGGAATGGAAAAAGGACTCAGTATCAGTACATTAAAGGTGCAGACCGCGGCCTTAAGTGTCTTTCTACAAAGGAGATTGGCAGAAGATGAATTTTTTTGTCAGATTTTTTAGAGCTATGTCTAGAATTAAACCAGTGTTTAAATCTCATGTGCCTCCTTGGGACTTCAACTTAGTACTTCAGGCTCTCATGAGCCCACCTTTTGAGCCAATACAGGAGATTGCTGAAAAGTTATTAACCCTAAAAACTGCTTTTTTACTCGCAATTGCTACAGCTAGGAGAGTGGGAGAGATCCAAGCTTTTTCTATAGCAGAGCCATACTGTATTATATCAGAGGATAAGATCACACTGAAACTAGATTCTGCTTTTTTACCAAAGGTTTGTACAGGTTTTCATAGGTCGCAGGAAAATTTCCTTCCTTCTATCTGTCAGGACCCCTCTAATGAAAAGGAGGAACTTTTTCATTGTCTTGATGTCAGGAGATGTGTAATTCAGTACCTGGAAACGACAAAATCATGGAGAAAGACACAAGCAATGCTGGTGCTATTTTCTGGTATTAATAAGGGAAAGCAGGCTTCCAAGGCATCCATCGCCAGATGGATAAAGCAGACAATTACTATGGCCTATCAGCTTCAGGGAAAGAAAGTACCACAGTTAATCAAGGCACATTCAACACGTGCTGTGTCTACCTCCTGGGCAGAGAAAGCAGGAGTTTCTATAGAGCAGATCTGTAGGGCTGCAACATGGTCAAATAAGAATACATTCATAAAACATTATAGACTGAACTTTGATTCCAGTAGAGATTTAATCTTCGGAAGAAGGGTGTTGCAGGCAGCTGTCCCGCCCTAGTTATAGATGTGTAATCTTGGTAGTCTCATATGGGTGCTGTCCTGGAGACGACCCTGGGAAAGACACATGTTACTTACCGGTAACGTCTTTTCCGGGAGTCGGAAGGACAGCACCCGGACTACCCAACCAGGTTGTTATATGTACATATATAAAATAAAATTGGAGGTTTTTGAGCATTAAGTTGTGTTCATCTTTATTGTTACTGAATGTGAGTTCAATTAGGGATATATATATATATATATATATATATATATATATATATATATATATATATATATATATATATATACATATATACTGCTGCAGGGTATGCTAATTTTTAACCTTCTCCTGTCCAATAGTATCTGGAGGGAATTTATCTCATATGGGTGCTGTCCTTCCGACTCCCGGAAAAGACGTTACCGGTAAGTAACATGTGTCTTTTCCCTACGTTGCTGCCACTTAGTGACAGTGAGCAGTAAAAGTCTGACAGGTTTTGGACTAGGCTATTTCCTTATGGGGGATTCTCATCATTTCCTTTAGTCTTTACAAATGCACTCCCTGTAATGCCTCATCTACACGTGTAGATGAGGCGGCGATCCGGCGGCTCGATTAGCCGCCGGATCGCCTCTTCTGTGTCCCCGCCGCGTCCCCGCCGGAATCAATACCCGCTCGATTCCCACGCCACGCTGCTTATCTTCCGTTCGATTCCCTGCCATTGTCCCCTCGCGGGGAATCGTCGGTGGGGAGATTCGCCCTGTCGGATTTTATCAATCGAGCCGCATCAGCGACTCGATTGATAAGGAACATCGCGGCCGCATCTACGCGTGTAGATGCGGCTTTAAACATGTATACAAAGATATCAGCCAGTCTCCCTGCTTGTTTGCACACTGTTTTGGCAGTTGGACAGTGCAACTGCCATTCAGTAAGTGCTTTTAAAAATAAAGAAAACCCAGAGAATCCCCCATGAAGGGATGGACTTGTCCAAAACCTGTCATATCTATCAGATTTTAGCTAACTACTATAAGTGCCAGCAACATAAGAAAAAATACATTTATAATGCACTTTATTCTGGAGCAAATGTACATTTTATACGTATGAATTTAAAATGTTACAATATTTTTGCAATAGTGGTCTTGCAGTAATATTGCTGTACGTAGACACCGCACGGCAATATTACTGTTCTACTGACACCAGGTTACCATTAGTTACGTTATAAGCGCGACCCATGGTGCTCGAGTAGTGGGAGTGTTGCTACAGACAGTAATGGCGTTACCATAGCAATGTTGCTGGTAGTAATGGTAATATTGCAGTGTGCCTCAGCTTTGTGCATAACCCCTTAGTGTCTTTTCTCATCATTTCTGACATTAGTTGTTGCTTTTTCAGATCACACAGATACACAGATATCACTTATAATGTCTCATGTCTAAACAGCGTTCTCTACCTCCTATTGCTGTGCATGAGATACAGCCTGTCTGCAATAGGGCTTTGCCAAAAATTCAGCATCCAAATTCATTGTGCCTCGACTGTCTTGTAAGGTCTTTGACTCAGTATTTCTCATTTCATTTTAGGTGATTTTACCACCAGAGTACCCGGCTGCAGCTCCACCTCTTTATCAGTTAAAGTAGGTTCCCTATAGTTTTTCCTGTTTGAAAAAAAAATACTTTTTCCATCCATGCAGTCTCATTTTGGAGGCAAGGGAAGTCTGGGAACAGAGCAAATAGAGATAATGTGGGCAATGGGGGTATAGTATGTGGGCCATTGCCTGGCTGGGGTGTATAGTATGTGAGCCATTGACTGGCTGGGGTGTATAGGATGTGGGCTATTACTTGGCTGAGGTGTATAGTACGTAGGCTATTGCCTGGCTGGGGTGTATAGTATGTGGGCCATTGCCTGGCTGGGGTGTATAGTATGTGGGCCATTGCCTGGCTGGGTTGTATAGTATGTGGACCATTGCCTTGCTGGGGTGTATAGTATGTGGGCCATTGCCTGGTTGAGGTGTATAGTATGTGGGCCATTGCCTGGTTGGGGTGTATAGTATGTGGGCCATTGCCTGGTTGGGGTGTATAGTATGTGGGCCATTGCCTGGTTGGGGTGTATAGTATGTGGGCCATTGCCTGGCTGGGGTGTATAGTATGTGGGCCATTGCCTGGCTGGGGCGTATAGTATGTGGGCCATTGCCTGGCCGGGGTGTATGGTACGTGGGCCATTGCTTGGCTGGGGTGTATAGTGCGTGGGCCATTGCCTGCATAGGGTGTATAGTATGTAGGCCATTGCCTGGCTGGGGTGTATAGTATGTGGGCCATTGCCTGGATGGGGTGTATAGTATGTCGGCCATTGCCTGTTTGGGGTGTATAGTATGTGGGCCATTGCCTGGCCGGGGTGTATAGTACGTGGGCCATTGCCTGGCTGGGGTGTATAGTATGTGGGCCATTGCCTGGTTGGGGTGTATAGTATGTGGGCCATTGCCTGGCTGGGGTGTATAGTATGTGGGCCATTGCCTGGCTGGGGTGTATAGTATGTGGGCCATTGCCTTGCCGGGGTGTATAGTACGTGGGCCATTGCCTGGCCGGAGTGTATAGTATGTTGGCCATTGCCTGGCTGGGGTGTAAGGTATGTGGGCCATTGCCTGGCTGGGGTGTATAGTATGTGGGCCATTGCCTGGCTGGGGTGTATAATATGTGAGCCATTGCCGTGCTGGGGCTGTATAGTATGTGGGCCATTGCCTTGCTGGGGCTGTATAGTATGTGGGCCATTGCATGGCTGGGTTGTATAGTATGTGGGCCATTCCCTGGCTGGGGTGTATAGTATGTGGGCCATTGCCTGGCTGGGGTGTATAGTATGTGGGCTATTGCCTGGCTGGGGTGTATAGTATGTGGGCCATTGCCTGGCTGGGTTGTATAGTATGTGGGCCATTGCCTGGCTGGGGTGTATAATACGTGGGCCATTGCCTGGCTGGGGTGTATAGTATGTGGGCCATTGCCTGGCTGGGGTGTATAGTATGTGGGCCATTGCCTGGCTGGGGTGTATAATATGTTGGCCATTGCCTGGCTGGGGTGTATAGTATGTTGGCCATTGCCTGGCTGGGGTGTATAGTATGTGGGCCATTGCCTGGCTGGGGTGTATAGTATGTGGGCCATTGCCTGGCTGGGGTGTATAGTATGTGGGCCATTGCCTGGCTGGGGTGTATAATATGTTGGCCATTGCCTGGCTGGGGTGTATAGTATGTTGGCCATTGCCTGGCTGGGGTGTATAGTATGTGGGCCATTGCTTGGCTGGGGTGTATAATATGTTGGCCATTGCCTGGCTGGGGTGTATAATATGTTGGCCATTGCCTGGCTGGGGTGTATAATATGTTGGCCATTTCCTGGCTGGGGTGTATAGTATGTGGGCCATTGCCTGGCTGGGGTGTATAGTATGTGGGCCATTGCCTGGCTGGGGTGTATAATATGTTGGCCATTGCCTGGCTGGGGTGTATAGTATGTGGGCTATTGCCTGGCTGGGGTGTATAGTATGTAGGCCATTGCCTGGCTGGGGTGTATAATATGTTGGCCATTGCCTGGCTGGGGTGTATAATATGTTGGCCATTGCCTGGCTGGGCTGTATAATATGTTGGCCATTGCCTGGCTGGGGTGTATAGTATGTTGACCATTGCCTGGCTGGGGTGTATAGTCTGCGTGTCCCAGCAGTCTCAGGCAATGAGCCGCTTACAGAAGTCACAGGGAAAGTGGCATCCAAATTTT
The DNA here is from genome assembly GCF_040937935.1 of Hyperolius riggenbachi. Classification (NCBI taxonomy): domain Eukaryota; kingdom Metazoa; phylum Chordata; class Amphibia; order Anura; family Hyperoliidae; genus Hyperolius; species Hyperolius riggenbachi. Next base: position 323,100,417 of record NC_090650.1, read on the forward strand.
TAGAAAACATATCGGCCCTTTTGAGTCCAGTCTTCCCATGACATCTACACATCTTCCTTCCCACCTCTCTAAAGATGCCCATTTACAATTCAATTTCCAGAATGATCAACAGTCTGATCTGATTGTGGTGATTGATCGGAAACGAACACTTGAGCCCACCAACAGAGGGGAAAGCAATAACCAATCCGATCAGACAAAAATAATAATTTGGAAATTGGGATCGCTAGAACAACCATTTGTTGCTGTCTGCCACCATTAATGATGTCTGAACCAATCGATTGTACCATGAATCGTTTGGGAGATTGTACCGTTAATGGGCACTTTTAGTAACCACAGTACCATCTTCTCTACTTACTTTAGACTTTCTACTCGTTTGAGATTGTTAATTGGATTGGCAAAATGTTCTCTCTTTTTCTACTTTGCAGCTAGTATGTGTGTAAGTTTGTGATGTGCCCCTCCTATTTTGTATTGTGCATTGCTCCAAAATATAAGAAATAAAGAATAAAATAACGAGCTTTATTTGGCAGTGCTCCATGGCTCAGGGGGGAAGACCGACTGACGTTATCAAATAATCTTGAAGAAATATACCTGTAAGTAACAATGTACATAATGTACGTTACTTATTATTTATATGCTTATTTTTGTACTCTTTAATAACGGTTACCAAATAGAAATATTAGAACTCTTTGATCAGTATGGGCTCTCCACCATTGCTGTGTCAGCCTAGTTGTATTATGTGCTGATACTTTTTTATAGCCCTTGTCTACCCTTGCATGTTCCTATAAATAATTCACAATCCCTCCCTCGCTAGCCTTTCTCAGTGAGTAGAGGTGTACCGAACGGTTCGCCGGCGAACGGTTCCAGGCGAACATTGGGGGTTCGCGTTCGCCTGCGCCAGGCGAACTTTTCCGGAAGTTCGATTCGCCCCATAATGCACTATGAGGGTCAACTTTGACCCTCTGCATCACAGTCAGCAGGCACATTGTAGCCATTCAGGCTACAGTAAGCCCTGGAGCCCCACCCCCCCTTATATAAGGCAGCCTCCGGCAGCCATTACAGTCACTCGTGTGCCTGCTAGAGAGAGGAAAGGGACAGCTGCTGCAGACTTTTTCTCTTAGGGACAGATTAGTTAGGTTCTAGGCTGCTTTGCTTGTTCCTGACTGATTAATATTGCTTTTAAAGCACCCAGCAACAGCTCTTTTCAGAGCTCAACCTGTACATTTTTTTTTTCTGACACTTTTGTTGCATGCACAGCCTTGCTAATTGATAGTGTGTGTGCCACTGCCAGCAGTCCAGCACATTCAGTGACTGACTGCCTGTGTGTGTGACAGGGAGCTGCACATTGTACTACCCAGTACTGCATATACCCCAGTACCTGTTGTGTTTACTTAACCCACCTCATCACTGCATATACCTAGCTTTGTGTTGAGTGAACCCAGCTCACTGCATCTAACTACCCAGTACCTGTTGTGTTTACTTAACCCACCTCATCACTGCATATACCTAGCGTTGTGTTGAGTGAACCCAGCTCACTGCATCTAAGTCTAACTACCTGTTGTGTTGAGTGAGAACCCACCTCACTGCATCTTAAGTACCTTTACTGTATACTGTTCAGTGAACCCAGCTCACTGCATCTAACTACCCAGTACCTGTTGTGTTTACTTAACCCACATCATCACTGCATATACCTAGCGTTGTGTTGAGTGAACCCAGCTCACTGCATCTAACTACCTGTTGTGTTGAGTGTGAACCCACCTGGCCACCTCACTGCATCTAACTACCTGTTGTGTTGAGTGAGAACCCACCTCACTGCATCTTAAGTACGTTTACTGTTGAGTGAACCCAGCTCACTGCATCTAACTACCCAGTACCTGTTGTGTTTACTTAACCCACCTCATCACTGCATATACCTAGCCTTGTGTTGAGTGAACCCAGCTCACTGCATCTAATTACCTGTTGTGTTGAGTGTGAACCCACCTGGCCACCTCACTGCATCTAACTACCTGTTGTGTTGAGTGAGAACCCACCTCACTGCATCTTAAGTACCTTTACTGTTGAGTGAACCCAGCTCACTGCATCTAACTACCTGTTGTGTTGAGTGTGAACCCACCTGGCCACCTCACTGCATCTAACTACCTGTTGTGTTGAGTGAGAACCCACCTCACTGCATCTTAAGTACCTTTACTGTTGAGTGAACCCAGCTCACTGCATTTAACTACCCAGTACCTGTTGTGTTTACTTAACCCACCTCATCACTGCATATACCTAGCCTTGTGTTGAGTGAACCCAGCTCACTGCATCTAACTACCTGTTGTGTTGAGTGTGAACGCACCTGGCCACCTCACTGCATCTAACTACCTGTTGTGTTGAGTGAGAACCCACCTCACTGCATCTTAAGTACCTTTACTGTTGAGTGAACCCAGCTCACTGCATCTAACTACCTGTTGTGTTGAGTGTGAACGCACCTGGCCACCTCACTGCATCTAACTACCTGTTGTGTTGAGTGAGAACCCACCTCACTGCATCTTAAGTACCTTTACTGTTGAGTGAACCCAGCTCACTGCATCTAACTACCCAGTACCTGTTGTGTTTACTTAACCCACCTCATCACTGCATATACCTAGCCTTGTGTTGAGTGAACCCAGCTCACTGCATCTAATTACCTGTTGTGTTGAGTGTGAACCCACCTGGCCACCTCACTGCATCTAACTACCTGTTGTGTTGAGTGAGAACCCACCTCACTGCATCTTAAGTACCTTTCCTGTTGAGTGAACCCAGCTCACTGCATCTAATTACCTGTTGTGTTGAGTGTGAACCCACCTGGCCACCTCACTGCATCTAACTACCTTTTGTGTTGAGTGAGAACCCACCTCACTGCATCTTAAGTACCTTTACTGTTGAGTGAACCCAGCTCACTGCATCTAACTACCTGTTGTGTTGAGTGTGAACCCACCTGGCCACCTCACTGCATCTAACTACCTGTTGTGTTGAGTGAGAACCCACCTCACTGCATATAGCTAGCATACCCCCGAGATGGACAAAATGGACAAACCAGGTAGAGGAAGAGGTAGAGGAAGACCCAGAGGAAGGCCACCAGGCACCGGCAGGTCTGTGGCTGTGCAAGGTGGTGTTGCTGTGATTTCATGCGGACCTGCCCCAAAATACAGTGCTCAGAAGAAGGCACGTGCCATCACTTCCCAAAATCGTGAGGAGGTGATTGAGTATTTAACACAGAACACCTCATCTCCCGCAGCCACCAGCGCTACAACAAGCACCACATCCGCTGCATTTGACACTTCGCAGGAGTTATTTGGTGGTGGTGGTGAAATCACTGATTCCCAGCCACTACTGCAACAACAACAAGAAGGCGCAGGTACACCACCTCATACGTCTGAGTTAGGTGGCGATAGTATGGACGTAACGTGTGTGGATGGGGATGATGGTGGACCACCTGAAGTTGGTGCACTTGAGGAGGTGTCTGAGGAAAGCGCAGCTGGCCAGGAGGATTATGATGACGATTATACGGATACCACATATGTTCCCGGTAGAGGAGATGACCAGGGGGACAGTTCAGAGGAGGAGTCAGAGAGGAGTAGGAGGAGACGACTCCATGATAGAAGCAGAGGGAGCTCGTCCTCAGAAACAGCTGGGGGCAGTGTCCGGTGCCATGTATCGCCAGCTATGGCCAGGGAGCACACATGCCCTTTAACGTCAGCTGCTGCTGATGCCACAGTAGCGCCATCACCCCAGGGGGGCTCAGCGGTTTGGAAATTTTTTCACGTGTGTGTCTCAGATCGGAGCAAAGCCATCTGTTGTCTCTGCCAGCAAAAATTGAGCCGTGGAAAGGCCAACTCTCACGTAGGGACAAGTGCCTTACGAAGGCACCTGGAGAGAAGGCACAAACAGCTATGGCAAGAACACCTGAGTAAAAGCAGCACTCCTCAAAAGACAAGCCAAACTCCTTCTCCTCTTCCTCCTTCAGGTGCATCATCTTCATCCACTTTCTCCCTTGCACCTTCACAGCCACCCTCCTCCAACCCGCCTCTTCCCTTGAGCGGTTCCTTCTCCTCTGCCCACAGCAGTACCCAGCTGTCCGTGAAGGAAGTATTTGAGCGAAAGAAGCAAATGTCTGCCAGTCACCCTCTTGCCCGGCGTCTGACAGCTGGCGTGGCGGAACTATTAGCTCGCCAGCTATTACCATACAAGCTGGTGGAGTCGGAGGCTTTCCGTAAGTTTGTGGCCATTGGTACACCGCAGTGGAAGATACCAGGCCGCAATTATTTTTCTCAAAAGGCCATACCCAAACTGTACCGTGCAGTTGAGAGGCAAGTGGTGTCATCTCTGGCACACAGCGTTGGGTCAAGGGTCCACCTGACCACGGATGCCTGGTCTGCCAAGCACGGGCAGGGCCACTACATTACATACACAGCCCATTGGGTCAACCTGGTGACCGATGGCAGCAAGCAGGGAGTACGTGGCTGCGCAGAGGACCGACTTGTCACACCTCCACGGCTTGCAGGCAGGCCTCCAGCCACCTCCTCTCCACCTGCTATCACCGCTTCGCTGTCGTCATCCTCCTCCTCCTCCTTGGCTGGTGCCGCCATCTCCTCCCCAGCTACACAGCCCCAGCACCCCAGGGCCTATGCTGCATGCCAGGTGCGACGGTGTCATGCAGTGTTAGACATGTCTTGCCTGAAAGCAGAGAGTCACACTGGAGCAGCTCTCCTGGCTGCTCTTAACAAACAGGTGGAGCAATGGCTGACCCCGCACAAGCTTGAGATCGGCAACGTGGTGTGTGACAACGGCAGCAATCTCATTGCTGCGTTGAATTTGGGAAAGCTGACACACATACCCTGCATGGCACATGTGCTTAATCTGGTCGTGCAAAGATTTGTGTCCAAGTACCCAGGCTTAGAGGACGTCCTGAAGCAGGCCAGGAAGTTGTGTGGGCATTTCAGGCGCTCTTACAAGGCCATGGCACGCTTTGCAGAGATTCAGCGTAGAAACAACTTGCCGGTGAGACGCCTGATTTGCGATAGCCCGACTCGCTGGAATTCCACCCTGCTGATGTTCTCTCGCCTGCTAGACCAGGAGAAAGCCGTCACCCACTACCTGTATCATTACAGTACAAGGACACAATCTGGGAGGATGGGGATGTTGTGGCCCAACAACTGGACACTGATGCGAAATGCATGCAGGGTCATGGAGCCCTTTGAGGAGGTGACCAAACTGGTGAGTCGCGATGAGGGCACCATCAGCGACTTGATCCCCCTACGCCTACTTCCTGGAGCGTGCCGTGCGTAGAGTGGTGGATACAGCTGTGGAGGAGCGTGAACAAGAAGAGTTAGGGCAGCAGGATTCATTGGAGCCATTTACACACGAACCCGATGTTTCCACAACACCGGCGGCAACACAGAGGGGGGAGGAGGAGGAAGAAGAGGAGTCGTGTGGGGAAGGAGAGGAGTCAGACTCTGATGATGGTGATGATGAGGAAGGTGTTTCTGTGGAGGAGGAAGAGGCGGCGGAAGGAGAACAACCGCGGCAGCCATCACAGGGGGCTTCTGCTGCTCCATGTTCCCGTGGTATTGTTCGTGGCTGGGGGGAGGAAGAGGAGTTGCGTCCCGTCACTGAGGAAGAGCAAGAGGAGATGGAGAGTACCTCTGCATCCAGCTTTGTGCAGATGTCCTCTTTCATGTTGTCCAGCCTGTTGAGGGACCCCCGTATCAAAAAACTCAAGACGAATGACCTGTACTGGGTGGCCACGCTACTAGACCCTCGGTACAGGCACAAAGTGGCGGACCTCTTACCAACTCAACAAAAGGCGGAAAGGATGCAGCACTTGCAGAACAAGCTGTCGATGATGCTTTACAATGCGTTTAAGGGTGATGTCACTGCACAACGCAATCAAGGTACCACTGGCAGTAACCCTCCTCCTCCCAAGTCCACGCAGGCAAGAACAGGACGCTCCAGCGATCTCAGGGTGATGTCGGACATGCGGACGTTCTTTAGTCCAACTCCTCGCCATAGTCCTTCCGGATCCACCCTCCACCAACGCCTGGACCGGCAGGTAGCCGACTACCTGGCCTTGAGTGTGGATGTAGACTCTGCGAAAAGCAACGATGAACCCTTGGACTACTGGTTGCGCAGGCTTGACCTGTGGCCAGAGCTGTCCCAATTTGCCATACAACTTCTCTCTTGCCCTGCCGCAAGCGTCCTGTCAGAAAGGACCTTCAGTGCAGCTGGAGGCATAGTTACTGAGAAGAGAAGTCGCCTAAGTCACGACAGTGTTCAGTACCTGACCTTTATCAAAATGAATGAGGAATGGATCACGGAGGGCTACTGCACGACCGAAGACTAAGTCAGTCCACTCCCCACACACAGCATCTCTGCCTGCAGGCCGCTTGACTGCCTTCTCCGCCACTACCAACAGGGTCCAGGACTCTAGGCGGATTCCTGAATTTTTAAGGCCGCTGCTAGCAGCGGCCGCTACACTAATTTTTCTGGTGCGTGTACATGTGCCCATCCCCCTTCGTGATCATTACCTTGCCGCGGTGAAGGGGCTTGCGCATCACAATGAAGCAATGACCGCCGGCTATTTGAGTGTCTCGGGTGGGGGTGGCACACAAAAGATATTAAGGTCGTTGCTTCATTGTGGTCAGACCAAATTTGATCAGCTGGAAAGTCACTGTTTTGTCATTCAGCTACATCAGCCGGGCAAGCATATGGGCTGAAAAGCCACCATCACCTGCACTCTCGTCACGGTGCGCACCAGTCCAGCACGGCCGTCACTACACAAACGGCTGTTTGCAGTCACTGCATACCTTTCACTGCATCTGTGACTGCACATTATACCTGGCAGTCAGTGCATAACTTGCACTTGAATGGATACACTTTCAAACAATTTAAAAATACAACCATCTAAACTTTCAAACAATTTAAAAATACAACCATCTAAACTTTCAAACAATTTAAAAATACAACCATCTATCATTTTCAAAAAATTAAAAAAAAGGGCAAAAAAACTTGCCCTCCGTAAAACATTCTTGGCAAATGCTTTCGACTTGGTTTGTCTTCCGCTGGCTCAAGGGTCCATCTGACCACAGATGCCTGGTCGGCAAAGCACGGTCAGGGCAGCTACAGCATGGGTCTCAGCAGGCTCCCACTTCGGGCCGGAATCCAACCTTCATTCCCCGCGGTGACAATGGCAGACTTGCCCTCCATAACGGATTCCCGTTAAAGGATTTAAAGTTAGTTCATTTCAATTAGGGCCGCAAAAGGTCCTCCTGAGTCCTGTATTGTTATTTTTGGTCACTACCTCGGGGCGGGCGTGCATGCCTACCTGCTGCCCTCCTTGGATGTGTAGTGGTAGCCGTTTCTCAGGCTCCACACCGGATTCTATCCCTCATTCCCCGGCCGATACCCGGGGTCACAAATGACAGACTTGCCCGCCTCCATATGATTCTCGTGAAAGGAATGTGGTGTCATCTTTGCCCGCCATAACTGGTTCTCGTTAAAGGATTTGAAGTACATTCATTTCAAATACACAGCAGGGCCTCGAAAGTCCGCCTCCTGTATTGTTATTTTTGGTCACTACCTCAGGGCGGGCGTGCATGCCTACCTGCTGCCCTCCTTGGATGTGTAGTGGGAGCCGTTTCTCAGGCTCCACACCGGATTCCATCCCTCATTCCCCGGCCATTACCCGGGGTCACAAATGACAGACTTGCCCGCCTCCATATGATTCTCGTGAAAGGAATGTGGTGCCATCTTTGCCTGCCATAACTGGTTCTCGTTAAAGGATTTAAAGTACATTCATTTCAAATACACAGCAGGGCCTCGAAAGTCCTCCTCCTGTATTGTTATTTTTGGTCACTACCTCGGGGCGGGCGGGCGTGCTTGCCTGCCCGCTGCCCTCCTTGGATGTGTAGTGGTAGCCGTTGCTCAGGCTCCACACCGGATTCAAACCTCTCATTCCCCGGCCATTACCCGGGGTCACAATGGCAGACTTGCCCGCCTCCACAGGATTCTCATTGTAGCGGTACTGAACAAGTACACAGCAAGTAGAAAATGTAAATTAAAAACAAAACGTAAGCTTTTTAACAATGCCATGGAAAGTTGAGAAGGAAGTCACACATTACCTGACATCACTGAGTGAGGAAGAGCAATCACGCCATGTTGCGCAGTAGTCCAGCATGGCCGTCACTACACAAACAGCTGTTTGCGGTGCGTTACACAGTGAGTTTGGTGTGTCAGTGTGAAGCAGTACTCTAATTACACTCCCTGTTTGATGTATACACATGCAAGATGTTTGAAAGCACGTTAGGCCTGCAATTTAGCATTCAATGTGATTTCTGCCCTTAAAACGCTGCTTTGCGTAATATCCAGATTTTTCACCGGGACTTTTGGCATGTATCCCACTCCGCCATGCCCCCCTCCAGGTGTTAGACCCCTTGAAACATCTTTTCCATCACTTTTGTGGCCAGCATAATTTTTTCTATTTTTCAAAGTTCGCCTCCCCATTGAAGTCTATTGCGGTTCGCAAATTTTTCCGCGAACCGAACCTTCTGCGGAAGTTCGCGAACCCGGTTCGCGAACCGAAAATCGGAGGTTCGCGACATCTCTTATTATATACTAGCAGACCCAAGCCCATTTAAAAACGGGCTCTAGGGTCTGTTTCTCGCCCATCCGCGCACACTCGCAGCACACATGCGCACGTGCATCCGCCTCGTGCACACCTGGCCGCCCGCACACACGCCCACCCGGCTCCCTGGCCCCGTCCTCCTGTCTCTGTGAGGCTGGGTCCATGCTGCGCACATGCGCAGTAGCAAAAAGCACGGACCAAGCTACACAGGGAAAGAGTGACACAGGGACACAGGGGTTTTATTATAGAGGATTATTATTATATTATAGTATATTTAAAACTGTATCTGAAGGTGGACTTTAACAAAAATAAATGAAGAGGGGATTTGGTGCATATATACGCACATAAATATATATTTCTTGTGTAATATATTAATATATAATTAATTCTGTGATTTATAGGCAGAATCTTGGCGAAAACATCCTTTATCATTGGGTGGAGAAGATAAGAGAATTCTTGGTGGAGAAATCTAAGACTTCTGCTCCAGGTTGTTATATGGTGGATGTATATTGGTGTCCATTTTTTTAAATAAGAGCTATGCCAGGCTTTTAAGAACAGCCAAGACTTCCTGTCATGGTGGTCATGTGATGTCAGCAATCCCTGTTTTTCACTCGAGCCTGCACTTATCTCTGAGTCTGAGACCTCAGGCTTTCTTTTGTGCCTGCCCTTATCTCTGAGTCTGAGACCTAATGCCTGGTACACACCATACAATTTTCTGTTATATTTTTCTGTTAGATTCTCTGTTTTAAGGGGCCCATACACCTAACAATTTTCTCACCGATATACAGCAGATTCGATCACTGTGATCGAATCTGCTGTGAAATCATTGCGCAAACGCTGACAGAACGATCGAATTCCATCCGAAATCAATCGTTCCCATCGATTCCTGTCGATCCGTCCCTGCGGAAGATTTCCCTCGATCGCCGGTGGGTCGGGAGTGCGTCGATAGCGGCGTTCGAATGCCCGACGACCGACGATAGCTGCAATACATTACCTGCTCCGCCGGAGCGAGTCCCCCGGTCTCGGCTGGGCTCCGGCAGGTTTCACTGAACTTCCTGTCCCGGCAGGAAGTTTAAACAGTAGAGTGCCCTCTACTGTTTAAACTTCCCCCGGATAGGAAGTTCAGTGAAGCCAGCCAGACTCAGAGCCCAGCGCAGAGAAGAGACAGCGGAGACCAGGGGACTCGCGTCGGCCAGATCAGGTAATGTATAGCTGGCGGGCTTCAGCAGCGGCAGCTTCACAGATTGTGACCGGTTTCATGCTGAAATCGATTCACAGTCTGTTTGCAATAAAGGCAGCCATACGATCCCTCTGTAATCAGATTTAATCAGAGAGGGATCATCTTTTGGTTGATCTGATGGCAAATCGACCAGTGTATGGCTACCTTAAGATTATTTTCTGGTCATTATCTCTGGGGCATTGTCTTCTGGTTATCTCCTGCTGAGTAGAACAATGCCTAATTGCTAGGCAGATAGATGGTTAGATAGATAATTTCCAACATGTTGGAAATTATCTATCTGGCAGGTAAATCTAACAGAAAATGTAACAGAAAATTGTATGGTGTGTACCTAGCATTAAGGCTAGGTGTTGTGGCTTCCCAGTGTCCTCTAGAGAATCACAGCTTTCTAGTTCCCATGCCATTGTGTTTCTCCATTCAACTTTCCATCATTGTTTGTGCCAGGTTTACAGTGCCTCCAAAGTGTTTTCTGGCTTTACAGGGCATCCACAATGTGTTTCAGATTTCTAGTTCACTAACAGTGTTTCCCAAATTTTGCAGAACGTACTGCATTGTGCCCCCAGCTCTATGATGTTTTGCTGCTGAAAGGACCTGGTACCACACTAACAGAAATAGGAGAACTTCCTTCAGAGATAAGTGCAGACACAAAAATAAGCCTGAGGTCTCAGACTCAGAGATAAATGCTGGCATAAAAATAAGCCTAAAGGCTCGTACACACGTGTGACTGACGCCAACGACGGGTCCGTTGGCACCTCCCGCTAGGCGGGTTTTCAGCAGACAGTACAGCGTGTGTACAGTCTGTCGGCGGACTGATAAGGCTGTTTCTGAACGATCCGCCCAGTGGGAGGTGCTGACGGATCCGTCGTTGGCTTCAGTCACACGTGTGTACGAGCCTTTAGGCTTATTTTTATGCCAGCATTTATCTCTGAGTCTGAGACCTCAGGCTTATTTTTGTGTCTGCACTTATCTCTGAAGGAAGTTCTCCTATTTCTGTTAATGTGGTACCAGGTCCTTTCAGCAGCAAAACATCATAGAGCTGGGGGCACAATGCAGGGGGTTCTGCAAAATTTGTGAAACACTGTTAGTGAACTAGAAATCTGAAACACATTGTGGATGCCCTGTAAAGCCAGAAAACACTTTGGAGGCACTGTAAACCTGGCACAAACAATGATGGAAAGTTGAATGGAGAAACACAATGGCATGGGAACTAGAAAGCTGTGATGTGTATAGAGTACACTGGGAAACCACAACACCACTGGAAGTCACTAAAACATTGACATGGACACATAATATTGGTGAATATATGTAATTCAACCCACTTTTGTCTTCAGCCATTAACTAATCCCATACGTCCTGCATATCCTACAAGGGTTACTTGGCAATCTTTGCCCCTTTAAGCCATCTTTTCTCAGTTCTCCCATGAAGGTTTTTGTTATATTCTCCTCCATTATGGAACATGGAAAAAATAGCTGATAATGGCTGATAATTTCAACCTGTTTAATTCACACCGTTCCATACACCAACATTACACTTAATAAATATATATATATATATATATATCATTTCAATACAACATATCATCATATTATCTTCCTCAATTTTCAAAATTACAAAATAAACAAAAACCATAAAGAAGCCCCACCCTCTACTCTCCCCAATCTTCAAATCTACAACTCCTAAAGAATTCAACATTATTAGAATTTCTTCTCTAAAGATCCCCTCCCCCAATTACCATCCAAAGTACTACATAAAAAAAATTATAATCATTTCTAATTACAGGAAGCTCCTTCCCCTCGGAGCAGTTAATTGAAGCGCAAGTTGAAATGGGCGCAGCTATTCCGCCAATGTATTTATCGGCTACATCTCTCTCTCATGGCGCAGACTGCATGATATGGGCGCAGTAAACGGCTATGCTGTGCGTATGCCGCTCCAACTCAAAGGGACTGCATGATATGGGCGCAGTAAACGGCTATGCTGTGCGTATGCCGCTCCAACTCAAGGGAACTTCTCTCCTGCAGCAGGGCATTTAGCGGCTATATTCTCCGCTGTCATCAGACTAAAAAAAACAGCTATATAAAGAAAACGGCTATAAGTAGTAACTATTATGCGGCAGATGCTATTCTCCACTATCATAAGGATGTATAGCTATTATGCAAGCGGCTATATAATAATCGTAAAATAACAATGCTATGCACCAGCCCACTCCAATTAGCTGCCTGGGGAACACAAAAGCTCAGCCCTGCACTTCAGGTTAAAACAACAGTTCAAAGGCTGGCTGGTTCAAGCTGAGCCTCGGAGGGCTGCTGATAGCGGAGCCGTAGTGTCCGCTATCACTCCTGCTTGCAGCTCGTTAAGCACATTATGTAGTGTGTATATCACTTATGTGTTTACTATTAGCTACAACTTCAAGCAGGAGTGATAGCTAGACCCTGACGGGCTCGGCTATCAGCAGCCCACCGAACTCACTCAGCTTGAACCAGCCAGCCTTTTGGTGCCTGCTGTAACCGCTATTATTCTCCTCTAATTTTAAAAGCACACTAAATTGACTGTCTGGCTAACTTTTCCCTTACAACATTGTGATAACCATTATTAATCTTCTCTATTACCAAAAGCACAGTAATAACAGATATTATTGTCCTAACCGCTAGTATCCACCTCTATTTCTAATGCCCACTGTTACAACACACAAGTATATATCACTTTACTATTCCTGCCATTCCTATAATACTATTCCTGCCATTATTATAATACTATTCCAGCCATTCCTATAATACTATTACAGTCATTCGTATAACCGCTATTAATTATTGGAAATATTGGAAATAATTTCTGAACAATATACACTGCGCACTATTTATAGTTACTGCTTTAAGCATATACGGCATACCCATATTTCACATTTCACAATCCTTAATTAGTGCCAAGAATAGTCACTGAACACACAGCACAAGTATTTCATTAGCGACTAGAACCCTGAAATCCTTAATTACCGGCAATTGTTACTGATCATCATCCACATTACAAGATCCTTAAATAGCCATAAATTCCCACTATTGCGGCAAATATATGGGATGGAACTACAGCATCCTATTTATTGTGCATACATTATGCATACCATACTGCTGCTTGCTCATAAGTTACACTGTTAGGCCTCGTTCACATCAGGGCCGTTTCTGTGCGCTTTCCACAGCGCACTGCCCTGTGCGTTCAGCAAGGTATTGATTTTTCCATGTAACTAAATGTAGCTGGTTCACATCTATGCGCTGCGCTGAGCAGCGTTACAGAAACGTAGTGTTGCAGGCATTTCTGTGCGTTGAGCTGGAAAGCGCACAGCACATGCAAGTGAATGGGTCCGCTTTTTTAGCGCATAGAAGCGCGTACAAGCGCTTAGAAGCGCATGCGTTTTTTACCCCTAATTGGAGAAAAAAATACATTTACATACAAAAACAAAGTTTTATTGACAACTGCTGCTGCTACAGTAAGCAAAACGTGCTTTAAAGAAGCGCAGCGCAACGCACAGAAACGCGGACTAAAGCGCGCACAAGCGCATGCGTTTTTTACCATGCGCTTTAACACGTTTTTCAGCGCAGCAGATGTGAACGAGGCCTAACACTGCTTTGGACAAAGTATGCCAAGTGACACCTGCAGCAAACATATTACATTTAATTACAGGTGATTGTACACAACTGGTAACATTGTAAAAATATAGCACACTATTTATGGTGGCCACTTATTGCTTCCCCATGTGGTACACTACAAAATCCTTAGTGGCAAATCCTTAATTATTAACTTTAATTCTAAATCATTCATTACCGGCAATTATAAAGCACACTATATACAGTATATAATTAATGTACAGGACACTATTCAACGTTCTTCCTCCAGCACTATCCACATTCCTTTTTGCAGTATTCTGCCTCTCCTCTGCCGCTATATAATCCCGACTCTGTAGGTAGAAGCCCTGATTATCCCCTGGCTGGAAAACACACACAGTGTACAGAGGGGTGAGAGCAGAGTACCCTCACCTTATTGCAGCATGTCACTTTTACATCACAAGATAAAAGCTGTCTTCAGGATCATCACAAAGCTTATGCAAACAAGCCTTAACGGGCTATTTGTTTTTGTTTTTTTAATGTAAACTACCATAAGATAACCAGCATATACAACTACAAAGCAACTGTGTGGCTTTTGAAAACAGGTTTGTATTGAAATCAACATAAAATGTAGCGAGTTAATGTGCTCACGGAAGCTCTCAGCAGCTAAGCTCAGCTCTCAGCTCTCCACAAGGCCAGGCAAACCCCTGCACTTTATATGGTGGGATTCATGGAGTGGAAGATTGTTATGTAGAGGGGGCCTGTGACAGAATGTACAACCCCTATTAGAGGCCCGTTAATTAGTTAGCCTGTAAAGACTAAAGGGGGGGGGGGGGGGGGGCTAAATAAATAAACATCAGTGTATAGAATTGCATTTTATGGCTGAGAATCCGAGTTTAATAACATGCAGTAGTTCTTAGAATGAATGTCTGATACCGTCCAATAGTCAGACACCGGTGGAATACAGCAACATACAGGATCCAGAACTTATATAGGGGTTTGTAAAAGTGTGATCTTTTAATCATCTCTGATCTTCCTGCATGATTCACATTGATATATATTTACATTTAACCCTACACGAATATTCCGTGTATAATTATGTTCTCATCACTCAGATATGCAACGTGAACACAGACCTGTATACATTACTTTTCCATATAATATATACAGATCTACTGTATATGCAGGCTTGTAGACACTGCTGTCCTGTACATTATCATCAAAGCCTGCGGGACAGATGTAGGGATTGTCTCCTGATATTGCCCGTTTCCTCAGCAGAGTCGGCATGTGAGGTATATAGATAGGTAGGTGCACCATCGTAATAGAGGGGGAGGGGCCGCAGGGAGGGCAGCCGACCTCTCCCTTCCTATATTGCGGCTATATGTGTATATTTAGCGTCGGAAACATTAATAGGTTATCTCGCTGTAATGGAGGGGGTGAGCCACAGAGAGGGCAGCCCGACCTCTCCCTCCCTTCTCTCCCCGCGCCGCCCTCCCTGCTCCGTTCTAGGACTCCCAGTAATGCGCACCGACATAGGGAAGCGATGTAAATACCTACCTCACCTCCAATTGCCGCTCACTCGCCGCCGGTCTGCTCCTCTCTGCATAGCCGCTGTACACAGCAGCGGCTATGCAGAGAGGAGCAGACCGGCGGCGAGTGAGCGGCAATTGGAGGTGAGGTAGGTATTTACATCGCTTCCCTATGTCGGTGCGCATTACTGGGAGTCCTAGAACGGAGCAGGGAGGGCGGCGCGGGGAGAGAAGGGAGGGAGAGGTCGGGCTGCCCTCTCTGTGGCTCACCCCCTCCATTACAGCGAGATAACCTAATAATGTTTCCGACGCTAAATATACACATATAGCCGCAATATAGGAAGGGAGAGGTCTGCTGCCCTCCCTGCGGCTGCTGCTCAGGCTCCTTTCTCCATTACAGCACATAACCGATACATACAGCGGCTATAGCCGCTACATAACAAGCACGATAATCGCGCCCAATTCAACAAGCGGCTAATTCAAATGTACGCCCTTCCCCTACATCTCCACCATATCTCCATACTCCTTCGTATCTTGAAATTCACTCCATTTTCCCCATTTAACATTAAATGCCACCAATCTATCCTGCTGCAACAACATTATACTTTTACTGGAGGAATATTAGTAATATGTTCTGCTTCTGCAACATTGTGTGTACTCAGGGTGATTGTGTGGTAATGATCACAGCTATTCTCTCTTTACAGGTCCAAGGCTGAAAGCCACAACAGAAGAAGCTGCAGCAGATGACAACGACCTAGCCTCCGGTTCTCAGATGCTGAATGAATTATTTGCTTCCTCAGTTGTTATTGGGCATTTTGAAGCATTTGAAGGTACTTTCCATTTCTTTTTTTTTTTTTTTTTCTTTCCTTTTGTACCAGTCAAACTATATAAGTACAGTGTAAGTAGTAGAACTAGTAGAGGAATAGAACTCTGGCCAAAACATTTTGGAAAGGCAAAGGGCTTTATTCACAAAGCGGTGCTAACTGTTAGCACTCCTGTGAAAACCCCCTTAGCACGTCTAAACGAGCTTTTCGCGCGCTAAACTTTATGCGCGTAAAACTTTACGCGGCACTTCACAGAGCGCAGGTCGCTCCGCACGAAGTGCCCATTAAAGCCTATGGGACTTAGCGTGCGCATAAAACTTTGATCTGATTGAGAAATCCGGTGCTAACCTACTTAGCACCCTGGTTAGCACGTCTAAAGACTTTAGACGTGCTAAGTAGGTTAGCACCGCTTTGTAAATCTAGCCCAAAGTGTTTTTGTTTTAATTGCTGTCTGGGATCTCACTGTGGATATTTCCCTTAATTTTCTCCTGGTGACAAAAGATAATGAGATGGGAAATTCAGGATTCTCCTTAACTGGACCCAAATGTCTGTAAAAAATATGAAGGGGGTTTTAGCACTTTCAATCCACATATTTAAAAGAAAGGAATGGATTTTGTATATGTAGAGATGTATGTCTTTACATATTCTTGCTGGAAATGGTCCCAGGAACTGAGGGGATTTTTTCAGTGAAAACCCCAATAGGTAAGTCATGCTAGCTGCCCATCTCACTTTATCTCTCCCCCGGTTTGTACTTTATTCATACATACACAAATAGTTGTCCAAGGCAAGAGTTCAGTTTGTGTAAGTACGCTGGCAGATTACCAGAAGAGTGCTCATATCGTATCTGTATGCTCTGCCATGCTTTCATTCCTATGGTAGCTTCTTGTGCAAATACAGATCACTAGATCTTGTAGAGCTTTTAAAGAACAACAGAAGTGAGAAGAATAAGGAGGCTGTCATTATTATTTCATATTAAGGAATACCAGTTGCCTGGATGTCCTGCTGATCCTCTGCCTCTAATACTTTTAGCCATAGACCCTGAACAAGCATATGCAGATCAGGTGTTTCTGACATTAGCTGCATGCTTGTTTCTGGTGTTATTCAGACTCTACTGCAGCCAAATAGATCAGCAGGGCTGTCAGGCAACTAGTATTGTTTAAAAGGAAATAAATATGGCTGCCTCCATGTTCTTCTCACTTCAGTTGTCCTGACGCATGCAGAAACTCAGTCTGGTCATCCAAGGTAGTAAGAAAAAAATCCGGACTAAAAAAACTAATTTTTTGCATGTTAACATTTAGAAATAGATTGCTGCACAAATACTGTGATAGTAATAATAATAATAATAATGCTAGTGTGACTTAAAGGGACCTGAGCACCTCTTACGTAAAAATATTTAAAACAAATCTCCCCCCAATGGAATTTTGTAAGTGATATGTGGTTTGTGGGGGCTGCGTTTAAATTAACTTGACTATGGGGGGCGCTGCTCCGTAGCCCCTAGTCTATACCAGGGCATTTTGTCTTATTACAGTTAATGCTGCATTGGGACTTTTCAAAGTGCCAGCTATGTCCAGCACATCTCTCCACACTAGGTGCATGCCTGGAGATGTATCATCCCTGGCCAAAAGTGCATGCCAGGAGATGTGGTGATTAATGTCTTTACATTTCCCAGCCAGAAGATGTAAAGACTACATCTCCCAGCATGCAGAAGTGGCCGGGATCGCTACATCCCTGGCATCTACAAAACTTTCCAGTATTTTCATTTCTTTATGTCATTGGTTTGGAAGACTGCACAAGTCGGGAATTAAGAATGTTGAAAATATTTCATATATATATAGATGGACCTGTGCCCATCCTGTAGAACTCTCTCCCACTGGCCAACAAGCTTGCCCCTCCTTCAACACCTTCAAACAAGCCCTCAAAACGCACCTCTTCAAGGAGGCCTGTCCCTCTTCAACGCTGCCCTAACTCTCTCTGGCGAGAACCTCTAAATGCCTTTCGTGCCACCACCCCCTCCATCTAGATTGTAAGCCTTTGGCAGGGCCCTCTCCCCTTGTGTATCATACTTGATTGTACGCTCTACCCAGGGTAATGTGAACTTGTATTATTGGGAATTCCACTCCAGTGTGTGATCTGGCATTGTTTTACTACTTGTATTGTGTATCTTATTGCTTATTACCTGTACTTGTGTTGTCCATCACCCATAATGTGTTGTCCATAATAATAATAGATTAATTTGTAAATGTTATTTTTTTTAAAGGAAAGTTTAGAAACACTGAAGTTTAAACCAATATCAATACAGTACAAAGGACACCAAATTAGTTTAAGCTTTAAAGAACCACTATCGTGAAAAATTGTAAATTTAAAATACATTGGTACACGTGCATATAAGATGTACTTTTCTCCCAGAGTAAAATGCACTGTAAATTACTTTTTTCGGTACTTTCGTATTATACGTCTGAAGAGTTTGGCAGTTCCTTGTTTAAGTTCTGTTTTCTCCACTACCAAGATTTAACCCTTTTTGAAAAGCTGAAAGTCCTGGCTTTCCATTACACCAGGTCTCGTGCTGTTGTAATGCTCCGTTGCCAAGTTAAAGTGTTTTGAAGGAGGGGTGTCCCCTGCATCTTGAGAGGTCAAGAGGGCGTATAGCTGGGCTGCTCCTTCGTATTAATAGAGTCTCCAGCCCCAGCCAGTAACACACAGAGAGAAGTCAGGAGGGTGTATAGCTTGTCTTCTCCTTCATCTTCTGTAATGAGACCCCTGCGACAAAAGACAACCTCCCGGGGGTGCTGCTGATCATCAATGTCAGGTTTGTCTGGTACTTCTGCAATCAAGCTTCATGCTTCCAAACCCTTTAACTTGGTAAAGGAGCATTACATTGACACGGGACCTGGTGTAATGGAAAGCCAGGACTTTCAGCTTTTCAAAAAGGGTTAAATCTTGGTAGTGGAGCAAACAGAACTTAAACAAGAAACTGCCAAACTCTTCAGACGGTATAATACGTAAGTACCCTTTTTTCTTATGTACATAAGATGTACGTTTCCCCCGGAGTAAAATGCCTTATACATTACTTTTGTCCTATGTCGCTGTCCCTTACAGTAAGTAGTAAAAATCTGATTGGTTTTGGATTAGTCCATCTCCTCATGGGGGAGCCTCAGTATTACCTTTATTCTTCACAAGCAAACAATCCTTTAAATCTATGCCAGTATACTGGCCAGCCTCCCCATTCATGTGCACAGAGTTATGGCAGTTGGACCTTAGCAACTGCTGTATGCACATTTTATAGGTATGCATATACATGTTTTACATTTTACAATTTTCATTGCCATAGTAGTCCATTAAATCTGCTGCTCATACATTTATATTTGAAAACGACATTAAAAGCAGTAAATCATGAGAAGTTTTTATCACTAAGCATGAAACTATCTGCTCTTAAGATGATGCTTTTTTTGCCGCGGTATGAATGATGACCAGTGCAAGCTTATACTGCCCTGCTGGAAATCATTATGCTAGCAATGATTACATGTTACTTCTGTTTTTTTTTTTTTTTTGTAGAATCAGAAAAGGAGGTGCCAACAATAGAACATGGCGAACCCATAAGTGACAGAAGAAGCACATTCCAGGCACACTTGGCACCTGTCACCACTCCCGCTCAGGTTAGTATGACAAGAAACCTATACATATACTCTCATTTTAAAGATGTGAAGTTTGTATGAAAAGTATGTATCATCTCATGTGATTGTGCAAAAAAATAAATCATGCCAAATTGTGTCACTGATGATCTCTAGAAGATGGTTAAAACTGAAATATTTGAAGGAAAGCTCCAAGCAGAGTGGAATAGACATGTTCATGTTTGGCTGAAAATAACAGGACAGACAGTTTCTCCCTTGAAGAATTTACCTCTTATTGCTGACACAACTATAGGGGTAAAAAATGGCTATTTTACAGATTTTGGGTTTTTCTTATATCACTTGCATTTGTGTATAGGTAGTCCCCGGGTAACAAACAAGATAGGGACAGTAGATTCGTTCTTAACCTGAATCAGTCCATAAGTCAGAACACTGTGCCATCTCTTTCCCCTGTACATCCTCTGTGCCTCCAGTGTCCCCCTCTGTCTCACCTCTGTTCCTCCACTGTGTTCTGTCTGTTCCCCTGTGCATTCAGTGTACTGCAGCTCAATGTAATTTTACCAGTTTAAAAAGCAATTTGTCCTTTGAATTTTTTTAAAATCAATTTTCTCAAAAGCTGCAGGGTCTTTTTGAAAAGAAAAAAAAAATATTCCCACAGAATCAAGTATCACAGTTTTGGCCTGTGCATATCGGCGGGTTGTTTTTAGGAAGTTAAAGTTAAGTTAAAGACTACAAATACTGCACATTTGTTATTTTATGTGCACTCAACTAAATTGTAATTAATTTCTTAAATATCTTTTAGTAAAACAGTATTTGTGTTCTTATCTAATATTCCACTTTTTATTGTGTTTGCTCTGATTTAAACTGATAAAAATGCCCATATGAATAAAGTTAAATATTGTTTTACATTTTATGTTCATTCCTTTTAATGCAGGTTAAGCTAGTGCTGAATAAATTATATGAAAACAAGAAAATTGCAAGTGCTACTCACAACATTTATGCATATAGGTACAGTATATGGTTGTTGTTATAGTCAGTATGTTTTATGCAAAGTCAATCGATCTTTCATTGGAAAGGAAATCAACATTCCTTACTCAGCAGAGCCAGATTTCCCATTAAAGGACAACTGACCTGGGAGGGATATGTAGGCTGCCATATTTATTCCCTAAGTGTACCGGAGTCAAAGCTCGGGGAACAAAATCAAATGCCTAAGAAGCGGGGAGCCTCTGGATCCTAATGAGGCTTTCCACTGTGTTGTCCGGTCCCCCGTTGCCGCTCGTGGACCCTCCAAAGATCTGACTGAGGCTGCGCTCTTCTTCAAGCATGAGCGTGGCTGTACTTCACCTGCACGAGTCCAGCTGTGCTTGCATAGACTGTATACATCTGCATAAAATGTACAGCAGAATAATTCAAATGTCACACAACCCTTTCCTGGCTTGAGTGCCTTCCACCACCATATACATGGATCATCCTAAGAAAACGACAGGATGTGGGTGGGAGTAGGCAGAAGTGGGGATGTAGACCCAAGGTTCCTGTTGCCATGGGAGCAGCGTATGTTTCACTTTTACCAGGGTAACACGCACATTGCTATGTTAACACATGTAGCATGTTAGGTTAATAGGGTAATGCTTACTGATCCCCTGAAGTTAGTACTGGTAGAATGTAACCACTGTCTTCTGCATCAGGCCCAAGATAAGCTATTTTTTGCAATAATTATTTAGAAATTTGAACATGTTAATAATGTAAATTAAAAGATAACCCCGTGTTTGAGAGGAATTTATTTTGACATTTTCAGAATAAAGATTACATTAAAAAAGAAAACACCTACTATACTTTAACTAATCCAAGAAATTGCTTCATAACTCTGCATAATTATGTGGACTGATGATGTGACTTCTTTTTTTCTTTATCTTTTCTAATGTTGCTATTTAATACCTGTTCCATGTTGTATGTTTTTCGATAAATATTCAACTGAAAATGTCTTACCGTATATGTTTATGGATTCATGTGTATCTTGACTATCTCTCCATAAATACCTTTGAAACTAAAAATGAAACAAAAAACTACCTAGTTCACCAGCAGTGTGACAGGACATAGGCCATGGGCACACCTTACGTTTTTGTGTTTTAGGTCTCCTGAGATGAAAAATTGTCCTAGTTTTATAAAATGATCATGTATAAGTTTGCCTTCTTAAAGATTTAAACATATATTTTTGCAGGATATACTCTAAAAAGACAAACACATTTATTCAAGACTGTGAAGATGATGGAGAAACTGCAGCTGGTAAACGTGTACTGCATCTTATGCAGGTGTGTAGCATTTCAACTCACAGATAAGTTATAGAATGGAATTATGAATGGTATTATGGTATAGAATCGTTGCATGTATATTGGTGCAGGAACAAGGGCCCTAAAGTATGGCTGCTTGATTACATCACTATTCCCAGGCCTGTACTTTTTTCAAAAACTGAAACAAAAGGATGTTTTTAATTGATAACACATGCTAAGTTTATGTCTTACAATGTACTCAACTTCATAAACCTCTTTCTTCTTTTATTCGGGGAAGGGGTCTTCCCTCATCTTTATTTTGTCTTCTCTTGATCTTGTCCATTTTTGTAATCTTCAGGTCTTAACCTGTTATCTTCATTTCTTCATCTGTTATCTTTAAGGGCCCTTTTCCACGAGCAGTTAATAGGCAGTGAAAAGACTGCCAAACTCTCACCACTGCTTGCTGCTTCCTGGCAACTGTTGCTGCTACCTGGTAACTGCTTGCTGCTGCTTGGTAACTGCTCACTGAGAACGCAGTTCAGCTGCTTGTGGAAAAAGAAAAATAATTCTACATTTGAAGTTCTACAATTCTCATCTGTAGCCTTTTATTCTTGGTCTTGTACCTTCTGTTAATTAATTGCAGGATACTTGTAGCCTGTTGGGATGGTCAATAAGATGCAAATAATTCAGAGTTGATGCGGGAGTATCCAAATTGAGTATGCAAATATATGCAGCTTGAAAATGGACTAATTGAATTGCACTATGGTAGGATTCATTCTCAAGCTGCATTCTCAAGCTGCATTTGTCAGCAAGACTGTGAACAGAGAAAATTGCATCACTGTAACTCGTGGCTACAAGAATTCTACCAAAATCAGTCGAGGTTAGATTGAAGATGCAAGATTATAGATGTTGTTCTTTTCTGTTTCTCTTAAGGTGAAAATGTCTTACCGTATATGTTTAACCACTTAAGCTCTCAGTCTTTTTCACTTTATGCATCCGAGCAATGTTCACCTCCCATTCATTCGCCTAAACCTTTATCACTACTTATCACAATGAACTGATCTATATCTTGTTTTTTCCGCCACCAATTAAGCTTTCTTTGGGGGGTACATTTTGCTAAGAGCTACCTTACTGTAAATGCATTTTAACAGTAAGAATAAGAAAAAAACTGAAAAAAAACCATTATTTCTCAGTTTTCGGCCATTATAGTTTTAAAATAATGCATAATAAACATAGAACAAAGAATTGAACTGACTCTTGGGTGCATGCAGAAATATTCTTAATTATTTATTTTGAATAATTTAATTAGATCAATAAAGTAAAAAAAGATTAAGTATCACAAAATTGCATGGATATACAGACACAATACACAACAAATACATAACAAATACACACATACAAAAACACTCTTAAAAATTGGACAAAATATCCCAATTGAAGGGAGGCTGCAGTCCTCCTGACCTGGCCAGTTAAATGGTTTCTGTGGTGCTCACAAAGTGACACTGTCACCTAATGAGCAATTGTAACCACATATATTGGTAACTCAAAATTGCAATTCGCCAAGCTCCAAAAAATGCTCTAAAAAGCTCAAAAATGCTCTAAAAAGCTCAAAAAATGCTCCAAAAAGCCCAAAAAATGCTCAAAAATGCCCATATGCAGCCAATCAATTAATTGCTGGAAAGAGTCCCGCCATGTATTATGAATGCAGGTAGTCCTGGACCCAATCGCAGTCACCCAGGAAGTCCACAAATCCGTGGGACTAATGTGTGCAGTCACCGTAGTGTAAAGCCTCTCTTAGCCCAGAGAAAAAGTTCCAGCACAGACAGGGATATCAATACATGCATCAAAACACCAATGTGGATGGTTCAAATGTAATCCAAGATGCAGTTAGATCAGCAGACATTGATAGCAGCAAAGCAGGCAAGCTGGGTTAGCTGGATTAGAAATCAGCAGTTTGGGAGCAATTAGGATGGTTCAAATGTAATCCAAAATGCAGTTAGATCAGCAGACATTGATAGCAACAAAGCAGGCAAGCTGAGTTAGCTGGATTAGAAATCAGCAGTTTGAGAGCAGTTAGGAGGCAGTTCACAAGCGCTGCATGAAATAATGCATAGTTACCATCCAATGTGGATGAGCCCAAGGAAGTACAGGCCTCTAATCCAAAATGCAGTTAGATCAGCAAACATTGATGTAAAAACACTTGGTAGTGGCAAAGCAAAAAAGCTAGATTAGCTGGATTAGCAAGCAGCAGTTTCTGGGCAGTTATAAGGCAGTTCATGAGCGCTGCATGGAGTAATGCATAGTTACCATCCAGTGTAGATGACCCCAGGGAAGTACAGGGTCTCTGGCTTACAAGAAGATTGCTGGGATACAGTCCATGAATAGACGCATAAGTGTCGACATGTTTCGCCGTTGCCAATGACGGCCTCTTCCAAGACAGCGTCCTTACAGCTCTCTAATCACTGACAGACTGTGCCGAGTATTTCAGCTCTAGACCACGCCCATCTCCACCCACATGGTACACCTGATCAGCTGCAAGAGACAGCCAATCACAGACGCACGGTGTCACACGCCGCCCAGCGCACCAAGGCGCATGGAGACGGACGTAAGCACACCGTGCGTCCCAGCATGGGGCGCAAACGAAAGTTCAGCGTCCCATTGACGGCGAGCAGGGGGAGAGGAGGGAGGCATGCAAAAAACCTCGGCACAGCATGGCATTTACCGTTTGATACCAGCATCCACACACGAAAAACATAATCAATCAAAATAAACATACAAAACAACCTAAGAAAACAAAACAAAGACAAAAAGGCATCCCGAGGGGCCCACACAAATATTCAAATCAATATTTATATACTAGTACTATTATCCATCTTAAACAGAGGCTCAAAGATTAGACCATATAAATGTAAAAACAGTATTCTCAACTTATGTGAACCTACATAACACATTCCTATTGTAATAAGTGGGACCCATGCGCATAAACTCCTTAAAATAATGCATGCCTCCATAATTAAAACCCACATATTGTAATTGCCCATTTATCACGGTTATTTCACCGTTTAAATTATGTTCCTCTCACAATGTATGGCGACAATATTTTATTTGGAAATAAAAGAGCATTTTTTCCGTTTTGCATCCATCACTATTTACAAGCTTATAAAAAAAATATAGAAATATTTCATCTTTACATAGATATTTAAATAGTTTAGACCCTAAGGTAAATATTTATGTGCTTTTTTTTATTGTAATGTTTTTGGTTTTTTTTTATTAAACATTTTATGTGGGTATTTTTGAGAGGGTGGGAAGTAAATAGTGTTTTATTTAGGGAAATATTTGTGTAGTGTAATTTTTTTTTTACTTTTAGATGTAGTTTTACTCTTTGGCCACAAGATGGCAACCTTGAGTTTGTTTACATGACTTCACTCTAAACGTACAATGTACGTCTAGAGGGACATAGAGTCAGAAAAAGCGAAGCTTCCGAGAGAAGCTGTCGCTTTTTCTGCGGGGGAGAGGAATCGGTGATAGGGCACCATAGCCTGATTCATTGATTCCTGGACTACCGAATCCGCGGCCGGGAGTGCGCGTGCATGCGCGCGATCGGCCGCGGGAGCGCACATGTCCTCCTTGGCGTTTTTATACGTCAAGGAGGACAAAGTGGTTAAAGATTCATGTGTATCTTGACTACCTCTCCATAAATACATTTGAAACTAAAAACTAAACAAAAAACTACCTAGTTCACCAGCAGTGTGACAGGACATAGATAAGAGGCGGGTAGAACAGAGGCGGGTCAGCTGCATAGCTGACAATGTGTTCTGTAGTTATGGCATGTAGCTATGTAGCGGAGGGATGATGGAGCGCCACAAGCTTGACATCACGCTGAGGAGCGACGCAGACAATGCGATCAGCAGTCACGGGGTTGAGTTGATTCGCCGGGTGGGTGGTGGGGGGCACTGCGCACACGCCTGACTATCAGCTCAGGTGGTCGTTATCAGCCGCCTTAGTCAGGCATGTGTACGGCCTTCATTCTCATTTCCTCCTCCTTTTCTCTGTAATTGATCATTCCCTATAGTTTTTCTCCATTTTATTTTCCCTTCTTGTTCTTTTTCTCTGTACCCCCCCCCCCCCCCCTCTCTCTCTTTCTCTCTCTCTCTCTCTTTCTGTCCCTCTCTCTCTGTCTTGCTCTCTCTCTATCTGTCAGTCTCTCTCTGTTTTTTCTCTCTTAGGTTAATACACAATAGATCACGTGTATTTTGGAAAGTGTCAGTTCTGGGAATGTGAAATTGTTAGGATAATTAGCTTTCACAGGGATTATTATTGAAGTCTGTGTCTGCAAGTGATGCTTCACAGTATTTCAACGTCAGGTAAATTTGGGCTATGTCATCAAAGCTGGAATCCCAAACTGTCAGCTTAAAATATGCCTGTCACAGACCAGAGCAAAGCAAGCTGAATCTATATGGATAAATTATGTAAAGCACATTTAAAAATATGAGGTGGTCGGTGGTCATAGATTCAACCAGCTGGCTGGTAAGTTGCATTTGATTATTATCCCTTGACAATAACCCAGCTTTGGCCTCCTGCACTGCTTCCTACCACCCTGCTTCCTGGATGAATGTGTGGAGTAAGCACACGTGCTGGACTCCTCAACACTGCAGACTAACCATTCACCCCCTTCTGTGGCAGAGAGTATGTGAATGTACTGTAGGGTGAACACGTGGCTAAACATGATATTTGGGCAAGAACAGTTTTTCAGGGCTTTGTAAATGCTTGTTTTGTTTTAGTATTGCATATTTTGTCTTATTGTGTTTATAGATTTTAGATGCCAGGGATGTAATGGTGGTGGTATCACGATGGTATGGAGGTATCCTGCTCGGGCCTGATCGATTCAAGCACATCAACAACTGCGCACGAAATATACTTGTAGAACACAATTACACAAATTCTACAGTAAGTTTTATGTATACTCTATTAACCACTTCGGGACCACAGTCTTTTCGCCCCTTAAGGACCAGAGCCTTTTTCTCCATTCAGACCACTGCAGCTTTCACGGTTTATTGCTCGGTCATACAACCTACCACCTAAATGAATTTTACCTCCTTTTCTTGTCACTAATACAGCTTTCTTTTGATGCTATTTGATTGCTGCTGCGAGTTTTACTTTTTATTATATTCATCAAAAAAGACATGAATTTTGTCAAAAAAATGACTTTTTTAACTTTCTGTGCTGACATTTTTCAAATAAAGTAAAATTTCCTATACATTTGAGCGCGAAAGTTATTCTGCTACATGTCTTTGATAAAAAAAAAAACATTCAGTGTATATTTATTGGATTGGGTAAAAGTTATAGCGTTTACAAACTATGGTGCCAAAAGTGAATTTTCCCATTTTCAAGCATCTCTGACTTTTCTGCGCACCTGTCATGTTTCATGAGGGGCTAAAATTCCAGGATAGTACAAATACCCCCCAAATGACCCCATTTTGGAAAGAAGACATCCCAAAGTATTCAGTGAGAGGCATGGTGAGTTCATAGAAGATTTTATTTTTTGTCACAAGTTAGCGGAAAATGACAGTTTGTGACAAAAAAAAAAAAAAAAAAAAGTTTCCATTTCTTCTAACTTGCGACAAAAAAAAATGAAATCTGCCACGGACTCACTATGCTCCTCTCTGAATACCTTGAAGTGTCTACTTTCCAGAATGGGGTCATTTGTGGGGTGTGTTTACTGTCCTGGCATTTGGGGGGTGCCTAATTGTAAGCACCCCTGTAAAGCCTAAAGATGCTCATTGGACTTTGGGCCCCTTAGCGCAGTTAGGCCGCAAAAAAGTGCCACACATGTGGTATTGCCGTACTCAGGAAAAGTAGTATAATGTGTTTTGGGGTGTATTTTTACACATACACATGCTGGGTGGGAGAAATATCTCCGTAAATGACAATTTTTTTATTTTTTTTACACACAATTGTCTATTTATAGAGATATTTCTCCCACTCAGCATGGGTATGTGGAAAAATACACCCCAAAACACATTATACTACTTCTCCTGAGTACGGCGATACCACATGTGTGGCACTTTTTTGCACCCTAACTGCGCTAAGGGGCCCAAAGTCCAATGAGTACCTTTAGGATTTCACAGGTCATTTTGAGAAATTTCGTTTCAAGACTACTCCTCACGGTTTAGGGCCCCTAAAATGCCAGGACAGTATAGGAACCCCACAAATTACCCCATTTTAGAAAGAAGACACCCCAAGGTATTCCGTTAGATGTATGGTGAGTTCATAGAAGATTTTTTTTTTTTGTCACAAGTTAGCGGAAATTGATTGTAATTGTTTTTTTTCACAAAGTGTCATTTTCCGCTAACTTGTGACAAAAAATAAAATCTTCTATGAACTCGCCATTCTCCTAACGGAATACCTTGGGGTGTCTTCTTTCTAAAATGGAGTCATTTGTGGGGTTCCTATACTGCCCTGGCATTTTAGGGGCCCTAAACCGTGAGGAGTAGTCTTGAAACCAAATGTGGCAAAATGACCTGTGAAATCCTAAAGGTACTCATTGGACTTTGGGCCCCTTAGCGCACTTAGGGTGCAAAAAAGTGCCACACATGTGGTACCGCCGTACTCAGGAGAAGTAGTATAATGTGTTTTGGGGTGTATTTTTACACATACCCATGCTGGGTGGGAGAAATATCTCTGTAAATGACAATTATTTGATTTTTTTTACACACAATTGTCCATTTACAGAGAGATTTCTCCCACCCAGCATGGGTATGTATAAAAATACACCCCAAAACACATTATACTACTTCTTCTGAGTACGGCGATACCACATGTGTGACACTTTTTTGCAACCTAGGTGCGCTAAGGGGCCTAACGTCCTATTCACAGGTCATTTTGAGGCATTTGGATTCTAGACTACTCCTCACGGTTTAGGGCCCCTAAAATGCCAGGGCAGTATAGGAACCCCACAAGTGACCCCATTTTAGAAAGAAGACACCCCAAGGTATTCTGTTAGGAGTATGGTGAGTTCATAGAAGATTTTTTTTTTGTCACAAGTTAGCGGAAAATGACACTTTGTGAAAAAAAAAACAATACATATCAATTTCCGCTAACTTGTGACAAAAAATAAAATCTTCTATGAACTCATCATACACCTAAAAGAATACCTTGGGGTGTCTTCTTTCTAAAATGGGGTCACTTGTGGGGTTCCTATACTGCCCTGGCATTTTAGGGGCCCTAAACCGTGAGGAGTAGTCTTGAACCCAAATGTCTCAAAATGACCTGTGAAATCCTAAAGGTACTCATTGGACTTTGGGCCCCTTAGCACAGTTAGGCTGCAAAAAAGTGTCACACATGTGGTATCGCCGTACTCAGAAGAAGTAGTATAATGTGTTTTGTGGTGTATTTTTACATATAACCATGCTGGGTGGGAGAAATATCTCTGTAAATGACACATTTTTGATTTTTTTTACACACAATTGTCCATTTACAGAGAGATTTCTCCCACCCAGCATGGGTATGTGTAAAAATACACCACAAAACACATTATACTACTTCTCCTGAGTATGGCGATACCACATGTGTGACACTTTTTTGCAGCCTAGGTGCGCTAAGGGGCCCAACGTCCTATTCACAGGTCATTTTGAGGCATTTGTTTTCTAGACTACTCCTCACGGTTTAGGGCCCCTAAAATGCCAGGGCAGTATAGGAACCCCACAAGTGACCCCATTTTAGAAAGAAGACACCCCAAGGTATTCCGTTAGGGGTATGGTGAGTTCATAGAAGATTTTATTTTTTCTCACAAGTTAGTGAAAAATGACACTTTGTGAAAAAAACAATAACAATCCAATTTCCGCTAACTTTTGACAAAAAATAAAATATTCTATGAACTCATCATACACCTAACAGAATACCTTGGGGTGTCTTCTTTCTAAAATGGGGTCACTTGTGGGGTTCCTATACTGCCCTGGCATTTTACGGGCCCAAAACTGTGAGTAGTCTGGAAACCAAATTTCTCAAAATGACTGTTCAGGGGTATAAGCATCTGCAAATTTTGATGACAGGTGGTCTATGAGGGGGCAAATTTTGTGGAATCGGTCATAAGCAGGGTGGCCTCTTAGATGACAGGATGTATTGGGCCTGATCTGATGGATAGGAGTGCTAGGGGGGTGACAGGAGGTGATTGATGGGTGTCTCAGGGGGCGGTTAGAGGGGAAAATAGATGCAATCAATGCACTGGGGAGGTGATCGGAAGGGGGTCTGAGGGGGATCTGAGGGTTTGGCCGAGTGATCAGGAGCCCACACGGGGCAAATTAGGGCCTGATCTGATGGGTAGGTGTGCTAGGGGGTGACAGGAGGTGATTGATGGGTGTCTCAAGGTGTGATTAGAGGGGGGAAATAGATGCAAGCAATGCACTGGCGAGGTGATCAGGGCTGGGGTCTGAGGGCGTTCTGAGGTGTGGGCGGGTGATTGGGTGCCCGCAAGGGGCAGATTAGGGTCTAATCTGATGGGTAACAGTGACAGGTGGTGATAGGGGGTGATTGATGGGTAATTAGTGGGTGTTTAGAGGAGAGAATAGATGTAAACAATGGATTTGGGAGGTGATCTGATGTCGGATCTGCGGGCGATCTATTGGTGTGGGTGGGTGATCAGATTGCCCGCAAGGGGCAGGTTAGGGGCTGATTGATGGGTGGCAGTGACAGGGGGTGATTGATGGGTGGCAGTGACAGGGGGTGATTGATGGGTGATTGACAGGTAATCAGTGGGTTATTACAGGGGAGAACAGATGTAAATATTGCACGGGCGAATTGATAAGGGGGGGGTCTGAGGGCAATCTGAGCGTGTGGGCAGGTGATTGGGTGCCCGCAAGGGGCAGATTAGGGTCTAATCTGATGGGTAACAGTGACAGGTGGTGATAGGGGGTGATTGATGGGTAATTAGTGGGTGTTTAGAGGAGAGAATAGATGTAAACAATGGATTTGGGAGGTGATCTGATGTCGGATCTGCGGGCGATCTATTGGTGTGGGTGGGTGATCAGATTGCCCGCAAGGGGCAGGTTAGGGGCTGATTGATGGGTGGCAGTGACAGGGGGTGATTGATGGGTGGCAGTGACGGGGGGTGATTGATGGGTGATTGACAGGTAATCAGTGGGTTATTACAGGGGAGAACAGATGTAAATATTGCACGGGCGAATTGATAAGGGGGGGGTCTGAGGGCAATCTGAGCGTGTGGGCAGGTGATTGGGTGCCCGCAAGGGGCAGATTAGGGTCTAATCTGATGGGTAACAGTGACAGGTGGTGATAGGGGGTGATTGATGGGTAATTAGTGGGTGTTTAGAGGAGAGAATAGATGTAAACAATGGATTTGGGAGGTGATCTGATGTCGGATCTGCGGGCGATCTATTGGTGTGGGGGGGTGATCAGATTGCCCGCAAGGGGCAGATCAGGGGCTGATTGATGGGTGGCAGTGACAGGGGGTGATTGACGGGTGATTGACAGGTGATTGACAGGTGATCAGGGGGGATAGATGCATACAGTACACGGGGGGGGGGGGGGGGGGTCTGGGGAGAATCTGAGGGGTGGGGGGGTGATCAGGAGGGAGTAGGGGGCAGATTAGGGACTTAAAAAAAAAATAGCGTTGACAGATAGTGACAGGGAGTGATTGATGGGTGATTAGGAGGGTGACTGGGTGCAAACAGTGGTCTGGGGGGTGGGCAGGGGGGGGTCTGAGGGGTGCTGTGGGCGATCAGGGGGCAGGGGGGGGGGAAATCAGTGTGCTTGGGTGCAGACTAGGGTGGCTGCAGCCTGCCCTGGTGGTCCCTCGGACACTGGGACCACCAGGGCAGGAGGCAGCCAGTATAATAGGCTTTGTATACATTACAAAGCCTATTATACACTGTTGCAGCGGCGATCCGGATGCCAGTAACCCGCCGGCGCTTCCGAACGGCCGGCGGGTTACGGCGAACGGGGGGCGGAGCCAGTCCCCGGCGGCTGATCGCGTCACGAATGACGCGATCGCCGCATAGCCACTCCCGCAGCCGCCCCCGCCGATGGGCGTATTGCGGTCGTTTGGGCCCAGACTTTGCCGCCGCCCATCGGCTGGGGGCGGTCGTTATGTGGTTAAAGTGAACCTGAGGTGAAAATAAACTGTTGACATAAACAATTGTATCTATCCTCCTTCTCCTCCTACCCCTAAAAATGACCCTTTTTTTTTTAGATTTCTCTTGGTTTTATTGTATGTTTAGACATTTACATGCCTTGTAAGGGTTTCATGCCTTGTAAGGGTTTCATGCCTTGTAAGGGTTTTTCGCCTTCCTCTGGATCAACAGGGATATGTGAGGGAGCAGGCTGGTGTTGTACTTTGTTCTTTGGTTGAACTCGATGGACGTATGTCTTTTTTCAACCCAAATAACTATGTAACTATGAAATAATGTTTTATTATCTCTGTTCAATGGCAGTCTATTAAGTGCCCCAGAGCTAAAATACAAGATCTATTAACCTTGGTTTATATTTCCCTTGCAGTCAGAAGCTCTTCTCTGTTAGGAAAAAGGTTTATGGCTGTGATTCCTTATCAGTGAGTGTTATGCCATAATCTGACAAAGGTCAGGCAAGAGACAAGCTGTCACTTGCATGCCTGAAAGTTAACTCTATTAGGCAGAGAAAGAAACACAGCCTGGTTATTTATATGTTTGGCACTGTACATACTCCTGTTTATCTCATCATGTCACCTCACCTTGGGTACACTTCAATAATATCGTGTCAAATGTGTTTACAGCTGGGAAGACAAAATTGTATTTCTGGGAATTTTAACCTTGCCACTAATCATCGCCCTTATCTTCAGCCCTAAATCCCTAAAATTAACCCTTTAAACTATGTCTGACACTTACCTTAACCAACTATTTGGTGTAAAAAGTAAAAAATGGATACCTAACCACAGGGGCGTAACAATAGACCCTGCAAGGGATGCAGCCACATGGGGCCCAGAAGCCACAGGGGGCCCCGCCCTGAGAGACTGACGACTAAGGGCAAGGAGAGAAAAAAAGGTTCTGCTCTTTGCTCAGTTATTCTAATGATTGCATCTGCTCTGCCACTGGAAAGAAATAATACAAAGTTTTGCAAACAAAGATTTGTAGACAGTCCCTATTCAGTGTGCAGCAGGCTCTTGTGTACATCCTCTCTAGCCCTCCCCAAGTGCTGTGTCGTGTAGTGATGCTTGAGGAGTCTAGGCACGTAGAAAAGGTGGTAGGGGGCCCCATCCAAAGTTTTGCAGGGGGGCCCCGTAATTTCTAGTTACGCCCCTGCCTAACCATAACCTCTGATGCTAAGCTTACTTGACCCTAATACTAACCTAGTTAATTTTCAAACGACTTCATACCAAATTTGATTCCCAGCCAGGAAAATAAATACATGGAATTTGTATGTTCTCCACATGTATGAAGGAGTCTCATCCGAACAGTCCAATTTTTGGCCACATCCTAAAAAGTGCTTGTATGGCATAAGAATGTAAAAAGGATACAGAGTTAATTTGGGCACCAGAAATAGCAGCTAGCAGAATACTGATACATATTGATATTCTACCACAGGTAGTCCCCGGTTAACGAACAAGATAGGGACTGTAGGTACGTTCTTAACCTGAATCTGTTCTTACGTCGGAACAGTGTGCCACCTCTGTCCCCTGTACCTCCTCTGTGCCCCTCCCTCTGTCCCCCCCCATGCCTCCAGTGTCCCCCTCTGTGTCAACTCTGCCCTCTGTGCCTGCTTATACAAGTTCAAAAGCCAAATTTTGTTTTTGACTTATTCCTATGGAAACACAGAATCCATGCCCTTCGTATCGGCGGGTCGTTCGTAAGTCGTGGACTACCTATATTAGGGTCTATGTAATTACAATAGTACACTATTAGTAATTTTTAACAATATTTTACTACTCCCTAACCTGACCCCATTCTCACTTGAACTCTCCTTTTATAGATGCCTAACTGAACTAAACTAAATCTATGCCTAAACCTAACTGCCCCCCCACTTTGGCTAAAAATATGTGGTTAGGGTGCCAGCATAGGTGCCAATTCAAATAGGTGCATTTAGCAGGTACAGGGAGTAATTTGGTTGCTGGGTCCACCGCGGCTACATATAGCCCTCTGCTTCGCTTGTATGTTGACTGGATTTCCCCATGATGCTCCTTACACAATGGCAGGGGATATCAGGCTTTGACTGGTAGGAAAATGACATTGCGGAATACTTTGAAGAAGAGTCAGTGTCACAAACTAATCAATGCACTGTGCAGTACAAAGTGTTGTGAATAAAGTCAGCACTATGTAATTAAAGTACATAATACTGATGATATTACGTTACTGTTCTTTTAATTTCAGGATGAATCTGGGAAACATGGAAAGAACAAAAACAGTGCCAAAGAAAACAAGAAGAGGGCAGATCATTAATATACCCTACATAAAACAGCAATATGGTTAAGAAGACATGCTTGATCTAATTTTCAAAAAATTGCATTTTATGAACTTGTGATATACATTCATGAACTTTATTATAAAACCAAAACTGGAAAGGAAGTATAAAGACATTCAGGCACATGTATATCGTTGTAACGCAAACCAGAGCAATCACATAATTTTCTGAAGTAATCTCTTAGAGATGCAGACAAAATGAACTGCATGCTTGTAATCTGACAAATGCCTCCAAAAGTAGGAAGGTGGAAGTAAGAAGGTGGCCGGCACAAGAAAAGGAACCCCAATCTGATGTGATATGTTTTCAAATTTATATAAACAAAGATATACAGTAGGACATTGCCCCTTCTTGTTTTTGAGCTGGGGACAACCATAAGGACTGCTTAGAGGACAACTGTAGCGAGAGTGATATGGAGGCTGCCATATTTATTTCCTAAACAATACCCATTGCCTGCCAGCCCTGTTGATCTATTTGGCTGCAGTAACGTCTGGATAACAACAGAAACAAGTATGCAGCTAATCTTGTCAGATCTGACAATATTGTCAGAAACACCTGATCTACTGCATGCTTGTTCAGGGTCTATGGCTAAAAGTATTAGAGGCAGAGGTTCAGCAGGATGCCAGGCAACCAGTACTGCTTAAAAGGAAATAAATATGGCAGCCTTCATATACTTCTCACTTCATTTGTCCTTTAAAGAACCACTATCACAAAACATTATGAAATTTAAAATACATACATATAAAATGTGTATTTCTCCCAGAATAATATGCACAATAACCTACCGGTATGTTGCTGTCAATTACAGTTTGTAGTAAAAAGCTGACAGATCTGACAGATTTTGGACCGGTAATCTTCCTCATGGGGATTCTCAGTATTAATTACCTTTATTCTTTACAAAACGCTTCCTGGAGGGGATTTATACAAAAATGTTAGCCAGCTTCCCTACTTCATTGCAGACTATCGTGGCAGTTGGACTGAGCAACTGCAGTTCAGTTAGTAAATAAAGAAAAACCCTATGAATCCCACATGCGGAGATAGACTAGTCCAGTGATATGCAAACTTGGCTATCCAGCTGTTAAGGAACTACAAGTCCCACAATGCATTGCAAGAGTCTGACAGCCACAGTCATGATTCATAAAGGCAAATGCATTGTGGGACTTAGCCAAGTTTGCCTTTTACTGGACTAGTCCAACACCTGACAGTTCTGTCAGAGTTTCACTACCTAATGTAAGTGACAGTGACACAGGAAAAAGTAATACAGTATATAATTAATTTTACTCTGGAAGAAAATGTACAATTTTACACTGTTTCTTGAAAGTTGTGTCTTTAAATCTAAATCAAACAGTTCACTCTCAAAAGTGTGGAAAACAGTACTGTTGCTTTTGACAAAAAAAAAAAAAAAAAAACATCTTTGAAGAGTATGTACTCTATAGTGATTCCTAATGAGGTTAGGGTAAACCAATGCTGAACATATAATGTGAGAACATCTTACCATATGATGGTACTGTACAGGTGGAGGTGCATACAGGTATGAGATTAATGTGTTGAAGAGGAACTGCTATGGCTGGAAGAGTGAGCAAGCATGATGTCATGCAGCAAGATTCTATAAAAGTCGATACAAAGAAGGCCTCCAGGGAGTTGAGTATCTGTCTCATACCTTCAGGGGCTTCCGCTCATGCCATGATGTTGAAAACTTATTTTTTTTAAGAAGTGGGTGAAAAGGAAAATAGTTTAAAAAACACTAGTAGAATTTATTACCTACTAGTACAATATGTTTAGGTGATGCATTTTTACAGGGGTTTCCTGCTTCTTTAGATTAGAGACACTGAAGCGAAAAAAAAAATATGATATAACGAATTGGTTGTGTCCTATGAATAATTACTAGAAGATTAGCAGCAAAGAAAATACTCTCATATTTTTATTTTCAGGTATATAGTGTTTTTTCTAACATTGCATCATTCTATAATATGTGCAGATTACACAACACTCAGCATTCAAAATGATTCTTTCAGAGCAGTCTGTGAACTAATGACCTCTCCTCTGGCAGAGAAAAAGTAAATAGTCCACTAACACTTGAGATAATAAAAGTCAGAAAACAGCCCTCTCCACGACTTTGAAAGTCGTAGAATTTAATGGCTTTTTTGCATAGAGATAACAACTGGAGTTTCTTAACTCTTCCTGTACTGGAAACAATTAGACTGATGTATCTGATCTTAATGTTTTATTTCTTAGCTGTACTACACATACAAATCATAATATCATAATTTTTTTTTTCGCTTCAGTGTCTCTTTAACACCACATTACAAAAAAGATATTGCAGTTTTAGAGCAGGTGCAGAGACGAGCAACAAAATTGATACGTGGGATGGAAGGTCTCGCTTACCAAGAAAGGTTAGATAAACTGGGTTTATTTAGGCTAGAGAAAAGACACCTTAGAGGAGATCTAATTAACATGTATAAATACATCAGAGGGCAATATAATAGCTTGGCAGATGAGGTTTTTGTCCCTAGGCCTTCTCAAAGGACTAGAGGACATGATCTGCACATGGAAGAAAAATGTTTTAGCCATTTATTTAGGAAAGGGTTCTTTACAGTAAGAGTGATTAAGATGTGGAATGCATTGCCACAGGAAGTCGTTATGGCAAACTCTATACCTGCATTTAAAGGGGGCTTAGATACTTTCCTTGCGTTGAAAGACATCCATGGCTACAAATACTAGGTAATGCCTAATGATGTTGATCCAGGGATTTTATCTGATTGCCACCTGGAGTCGGGAAGGAATTTTTCCCTTTTGGGGCTAATTGGACCATGCCTTGTAAGGGTTTTTTCACCTTCCTCTGGATCAACAGGGATATGTGAGGGAGCAGGCTGGTGTTGTACTTTGTACTGGTTGAACTCGATGGACGTATGTCTTTTTCAACAAAAGTAACTATGTAACTATGCCTATTTCTTTATACATATATTTTCTATCACAGATAAATATTAATGCTCAATATTCTATTATGGTATTAATTGCTATACATCAATAATCATGAGCCATAATCATTAACAGTGTTAAAATATTTGTCCAACAGGAAAGTATTTTATGTACTGTATATTTATTTTACATACAATATAATACAATACATACAATATATAACTACGGCCCTTTCCGAATTTAGTACACAGTTAGTTGGCTGATGGTGTAATGGTTAAGGGCTCTGCCTCTGACACAGGAGACCAGGGTTCGAATCTTGGCTCTGCCTGTTCAGTAAGCCAGCACTAATTCAGTAGGAGACCTTTGGCAAGTCTCCCTTACACTGCTACTGCCAATAGAGCGCGCCCTAGTGGCTGCTGCTCTGCTCTGGCGCTTTGAGTCCGCAAGGAGAAAAGCGCAATATAAATGTTATTTGTCTTGTCTTGTCTTAGTTCATAATGGTCATGTACTGTATACTGGTTTCAACAGGGATATCTAGTTAAATATTGCCATTCCAATAATGCATACTTTTCTACTGGACAAATGTCTTTACAATAAAGGTTAGCTATTTATACAGTAAGACAAATATTTGTGGATATTTCAAATAATTGTCACATTTTATCTTTAAAGGGATGCTTAAGACTGAAAAAAAAGAGTTTTACTCACCTGGGGCTTCTTCCAGCCCCCTGCAGCTGTCCAGTGCCCACGCAGTCTCGCTCGGATCCTCATTTCCCCCGCCGGCAGTTAACTTTCGCTTTCGGCGACAGGCCTGGCCACGCATCTGCTTTTTCGCGTTCCTGTCCGCAATAGCGCCCTGTCAGGAACGCGAAGAAGCAGACGCGTGGCCAGGCCTGCCGGGCCTGTCACCGAAAATGAAAGTAGCTGCAGGCGGGGGACAAGAGGATCAGATCGAGACTGCGAGGGCACAGGACAGCTGCAGGGGGCTGGTGGAAGCCCCAGGTGAGTAAAACTCATTGTTTTCCTCAGACTTAAAGAGGAACTGTAACATAAAAATATCCCCTGGGGGGTACTCACCTCGGGTGGGGGAAGCCTCCGGATCCTAATGAGGCTTCCCACGCCGTCCTCCATCCGTCAGGGGTCTCGCTGCAGCCCTCCGTGGAGTCCGGGCAGCGGTGACGTCATTATTTACCTTCCTGGCTCCTGCGCAGGCGCTCTGACGGCTGTCGGCTCCGAACTACACGGAAATACCCGATCGCCGTCGGGTCCGCTCTACTGCGCAGGCGCAAGTTTCCTGCGCCTGCGCAGTAGAGCGGACCCGAATGAGATCGGGTATTTCCGTGTAGTTCGGAATGGAAAGCCGCCACAGCGCCCCCGCTGGAGCCAGCAAAGGTAAATATTGAAATGACAGTCGGCACAGTCGCCGGCTGTTCGGAGGGCTGCGGAGAGACCCCCGTGGGACAGAGGACGGCGTGGGAAGCCTCATTAGGATCCGGAGGCTTCCCCCACCCGAGGTGAGTACCCCCCAGGGGATGTTTTGAATGTTACAGAGTCTCTTTAAGTGTCCATTTAACAAAACACTAAATATCCCCAATTATTTGAAATATTGAATTCCCTAAAATGGAATGTTTTCAGTTCAGAAATGTTAGGGCTTCTACATAAAAATTTCAGCTCTTCCAACCCAGACTTTCGACACAGAAGTCTGTTACCAACATAGGCAGATAAATTATGTGTTTTACTACAGCATTACATACTACCACAGCGACACAAAGGTCCAGGAACAGAGAAAATACAGAACATCATTCAATAGCAGTTAAAATGTTATAATCTTGGCAGGAACAACTGTTCATACATGACCCAATGTATGCTTGTTCTTTCCAAACAGCTGAAATTCTACAAAAAAATATGGTTAGCTTCTTCCAAAACAGAGATTCATGAATACCTGCAGTATATTTTACCTTCACCTAAAAGTAGTAAACCTAGTTATGGCTGCATATGGGAGATGATCTGAGGGATTGTTGAAATCTGAATGGTTTCATAGTTTTGTCGTAGTCACAGCAGTATCTCTAGACCGAGGAACTTACTCAAGTCTACTTATGGCCAAAGTTTGATTGATACAACCACCGTCTAATTATAGCTTAATTCAGTGTTTTGCTGAAGTTGAAACAAAACCCCCTCTACATCCATGACACTTTCCATAATAATTGTATTATTAGGTTGAAGAAATCTGAAGGTTGTAGTCCAGAACTAAGTGCGCAACAAAACAGGTCAACCTGTCACTGTTCTCACTGTTCATTTCTTCTTTGGTTACTATATTTTCAGTACCTTTTTTATTTATTGTCTTCTATAGCAGTAAATGAAATCTAAAAAAATAAAGTTATATATAACTTAAAGGATACTTGACCTGAAAGTTTGTTATTAAATTAAGCTCAGGGGTATGTTTGAATGGGCAGCTGCATACTTCTGTTCTGTCTTTAGTCCAGTCCACTCTACCCAAAAGTCACAACACCAATTAAAAGTTTGACTTTCCCCACAAGTCAAACATTGAAACAGGAAGAAGCATGCTTGTTTGCGTAACCTCCTCCCAATCCCTCCCCTGCCAGCCTCTCCCATGCCCAATACATGCCTCCTCCTTGCCTACTGAGCACGCTCCCAAACAACCACTGAGAGCGTCAGGGTCAGCTCCAAATATAAAATAAGATGCTGGAC
This sequence comes from Hyperolius riggenbachi, assembly GCF_040937935.1. NCBI lineage: Eukaryota > Metazoa > Chordata > Amphibia > Anura > Hyperoliidae > Hyperolius > Hyperolius riggenbachi. The sequence goes on from NC_090650.1 coordinate 323,140,197, forward strand.
TTTACAGGGGAGCAGTGTGTTATAAACTTTCTATATCACCTTGCTTCGACACCACCGTCTCACAGACTGTGAGATCACTTGACTCTCCACACAGCAAACAGGAGATAGACTTTCTCAGGCTTCTTCAATGTTTACGTTATTTATTCAGGAAACAGGAATACAGATAGATAGATACATTCATCATATCCTAGCCATGCCAATCTTCATGTTGCGTTACAAGCTCGTGATTAGACTCCCTGCTGAAGTCAATCAGGTACCTTCTTCCTAACTACGTTACACTAAACTACCTATGTACAGCATACATTATATCAGATTACAGAAAGGAAGAACATGCTTAGAGGTCCCAGTCGGCCTTGCGAGCTAGTGCGGAAGGAAGAAGCAGAATGCTCTCTCCATCGCTCACTCCGGGTTTAATACCGACTAGGAAAGAGTTAAATATGACATCATCTTCGCCACCCCCTAGATCAGATTATTGGTGGACCCACTCGTGGTGTCATCATACCCACCTACTTGATTAATAATCAATGAGGCATTTGACCTAAATGCAGGAATGTGGATGTTTAGTAAATATGGCCGATGTTTACTGTTCCTGTGGTGTACGTGGAGGTCAGAGTAGGCCGATGGCCTTCTTTTAGGAACATGTTCTCAGTATCTGCGTGTATCCTCTGCTACACGCAGACCCTGAGATGCCTCTGCCTGCATCACAAAACCTCTATTGATTTTAAAGGCATACACTGCGGACAAGCCTTTTACATAAAACTCAGGCCAAGTAACTGAGGCCTACTTAAATTATAACACAGTGGACAAATGGGACTTCAGAAGAACAAAGAAATATAATGGAGATGATCTATTGCTGGTAAGTATTTGGCTCATATGTGCATTTTATTGTCTTTGAACAAAAAACATCTATAAAGCAATATAACTAGCACTGTGTGAGGTGTCACTTGGTGGACATGCATTTTGCAAGGTAAGTACTGATATGGTGGTATGTGGGTTATGCTGGGACACTAATGATTTATTCGAGCAGACCAGGGCCTTCAGGAAAGTGCTAGTTAAACAGCTAGGACAGGAAATATGATAAAACAATGGGAAACACAAACAGGCAAAAGAGCAACATGTTATACTCTCCACTCCCCATTCCTGTCATGGGCCAGCCTGTCCATATGTGAGGCTGTGGTGTTTTACTGGCATGTATGCATGTCATGGCACTGGGTGGAGAGTGACAAATGTGTTGAGGTTTTGTGTACGCATACGTGGAACCTAGTAAACATCTACGCATAAATGGTACACAAAACTTTGCACCAAGCCAACCTCCCCACAATACATGAACATCTGCACAGTGTATGACCTAGAACCTCTGAAGTCCAAATGGGAGATTCTAAAAATATCATGGAGACTAGAAGAACTAACAGGTACTGGCCAATCAACAAACCATTAGGGATTGTAGGTCATGACCAGAGGACAGCACTAGTGATAAATTTACAAATTTTAAGTGATGTGAACTCTGGGAAGAAAGAGTATTGTTATAAATCACCTTTTTCTGACTAGGAAAGAGTTAAATGTGACCTCATCTTAGCCATCCCCCAGACCCGACTATTGGCTTAGCCCCCTCGTGGTGTCATAATACCCACCTACTCGATTAATATTTAATGACCACTTTTCACTTACAAGAATGTGATAGTTTGTAAATATGGCCTATATTGATTGTTCTCGTAGTCCATTTGTCTGGGGCAGTGTAGGCCTGTGGCCTTCCTTCAGGAACATGTTTTCAGTATCTGCTTGTATCTTCTGCTTCTAGCAGACACTGAGATGCTTCTGCCTGCATCACAGGAAACTATATTTTAAAGGTATATTCTGCGAACAAGCCTTTTACCTAAAACTCAGTCAAAATAACTGAGGCCTACTTAAATTATAACAATCCCCCCTAAAATGGCTTGATCCGCAGATCCCAGCTTCTGAACCCAGCTTCTGAACCCAGCAGTACCTGGTTTCTTTTCTGTATGTTTCACTTTCCGATGATCGTGCTCACACAACTTCTCTGCTCTAGGCGGTTATCCCTGGGAGAGAAGGCAAGACCTCTTGGTCTTTCTGTAACCAGGCTCTCTGGGAAGGCCCTACTTCTAAGTCCCTCTCTGCCACATTCTCAGCATTTGCGTCACTTGCGTATCACTCACAAACTTGCATGATCACAGAAAAGTGAAACTCGTTTGTCTGTTACACAACGGAGCAGTGCCAGGTGCCTTCTAAAAGAGCGCCTTTATACAATCAGCTCCATCCCAGGTACTACTACACCTATACCCGTAACCCTGTATGTCCCTTAATTTGGAAATATTGGTTCATGAGATTGTTTATGAGGCACCAATCTCTTGACCAGGTTAATTTGTTTTGCGTAATTTAACACACAACCTCACATGGAGAATGATGCCCAAAGTTGTCATCCCCATCCAGACGACCAGTGGGTGTAGGAAGAACTTTTGAACTGCAGAGGCCCAGTCCGAGTGTCCCTGGAACATCGCCGGAAACCTTTTTCACCAGGTCAGACTGGAACTCACCTGCTTATTTTTGTGTTCTACCTCGTTAAGATCACCTGGATCATGGTGAAATCTTCCCTCTAACTTAGTGTTCTGTTTGTTTAACCGTTGTAACAAAGTGTGGTCATCTTGGGTCAAAACCTGTTCCCATTTGTCCCATGTCGTGGTATCTTTCAGGATGGGAACTTCCCGTGAAACTTTGAACTTTAGAGTTCTCTTAACAATTTGAGAAATAACGTCATCAAACTTGGATGACTTGATCCATAGGGGATCTCCGCTCACACAATATGTTCCCCTTGAAAAATCCACCATATCGGAACAATTATGAAAATGTACCTTGAATGTGTCATTAGACATTATGTAAAAAAAACAAACCTTCCGTCACCGGAACTATCGGTTTGGCTTCAGGGCGGATCTTTTGAATGGTAGCCTCGCATTCTGTGTTTTTGAGCCAGCAGGCTTCTTCACTAAATTTGACTTGCCCCGGCAAACACAGGTACCTCTGTGAGAATTGCCCGTATGAGGACAACTCTCCTTGTTTCACCTCCCCGTCTAGCACCAAAAAATGTTGACCTCTCAGGTCACGGTGTAAGACGTGTTGAGGTGGGAACTAAGGAAGTGGCGGTGCCTAAAGAAGTTTTGCACCCTTTCCATTTGTTCACCCAAACATCTCGAAGCTTCCATGCAAAAGATCCTTCTCCAGAAAAATCGATAAACCTCTCCTTGTTCAATCTCAGTTGGACAGGATCTTTTAGCATCTCCCTGACAAAATATGTCCCCTATTGTCCTGATTGGACCTCTTCCCCCCTTATGTCCTGAGGCACAATGTGTACCTGAGGTCGGGAAGATTGTACTCTCTGCAATCTTTCAATTAAGAGTACCTCTTCACTTACCCAACTAGCATGAGGATAAGTGGCTGCATATGGACTGTGTAATATTGTCCCCTGTTGTGACCCGTGTAGTGAGAATGGGGTTCCCTGTGTTGGATTTCCCTCCCCCGGGATCGCTCTCCCCACCCTCTTTGTCACCTGGAAATGTGGCTGGATCTCGATTTTTACTTCTTGTTTCGAGAACCACAAACTCTCGGCTTTCCAGTCTTTACGTGTGTAAAGTTGTTTCAGAGGCACTCCCTGTTGGTAGCTCCAGAGTGTGATGTTGTCCCCTGCGTCTCTCCTGTAGGAGAATTGATGCCTCCTGCTCGTTTCTCTCCAATCTGGAACCATCTCACTCTTGATAACCAAGACAAGGTACCCCTGAATCACACACTCCACCTTTTGCATGTACCCATTGTACTGCAATGTACCTTTTAACAAAACTTTTTGGATCGGTGCATCGATTCTGGGAGTGTGACATTCAAGAGCAGATTAACACTGCCGTTCAATTCAACCTTCCAGCACACCTGAACCTTCCGACCTTTCACCAACATTGTGCCATGAAATTTGTTTCCACCTGGCACAAGTGCTCTTTTCCTCCATCCCTGCTTGGTCCATCTGTGCCAATCAGAGGGAGGTGTGAAAGGATCAGTACCTTTGTCACCCAACATTAACATGCTTGGGCCTTGTGTTCTCATTAACCCCTTATTGTTCATGAGAATGACCTCTCTTCGTTCTCCTAGGATGACATCGCAGCCTAGGATCACCATCAGCACAGTACTCTTCATTATAAAAGCACCTCCTTGGGAAAGAAAAACATTAGCACTTTGCATTATGCTTTGCTCAGTCAGTTTTTTTAGTCTCTTTCCGATCTCAGGAATCTCGCTGTTCTCCAAACTCGGATTGGCATCTTGAACCTTTCGCTTATCTGACTGACATCTCCATCTTTGCTGCCAGCACTGCAGCTGTCTCGATTCCATATTGCCAAACTCCAGAAATCGAAATACAAACAATTCAATTCTTATTAATGATTTGGGTTTCGCCCTGCGGCTTGTACTCTGTACACTTTAAATTGATCAGTATATACCGTAATTGATCTCGTTGCTTTATGGTTCTCATGAACTCTGTTTACTCTTTTCGGTAGACTGGAGTTAAACTTCTCTCCCCTACCTAAGTACTATTCTAAGTACTTGTTTAAAATATGCTCCCGCGGACTTCAACTTTGGAAGCTCTCACCTCATTGCAAGCGCAAGCTCTCTCCACATCCCCCCCCCTTTTGTACATACGTGGCCGTCACATGCACAGATTACGGATGCCACACACCTGTTGCTGCTTTGCAGGTGAGCCTGCAATGCTCTCACTCATTTTCGCATTGACTTAACTAGAACTTCATCGATCGCAGCCCTCACTGCTCGACGTCCTGTTTAGTGTGCCCTCTGACCAATGTTTTCCGTGCTACTACCCCCAGACTACAAAAAAAATGACTGCCTCCCTGTAGGAAGGAGCACTTTGCACTTAAACTACACAGGATGCAGGGCTAAGCATTCCAGCGTCAAATGTCTGTATGCAGATCCCTGAATGCCCACTCGGTAGGTAGTCATATGGCAAACACTGTACTGATACACTGTCACTCTGTAAATGGCAATCCCTTCATCTTTAAAATTGCCCCTTGAACTGCTTCCAGTTCTGTTCTGTGCTAAACTGAATTAGAGCTGGAGAAAAGAAGAGAAAAAATATATATATTTGACCAATAGGTGGGCGAGGAAAAACACGCCAACAGCCCAGCAATTACTTCTTTGTCAATCTCTGGTCCTGTCCCTGACACAAAAAACCCAGAAAAAAACATTCTGCAGTCGCAGCGAATACACCTGGATTGGTCAACTCCTTTCTTTCTCTCTCACTGTCCCCCTATCTCTATTGGGAACACATGCTGCACCGCACTGTAAGGTGCCTTACTTAAAGGAATAATCCCATAAGCAACCCAGTACAGATATCCCCCCTTATCCGCTCTTGCAAATCACTCCCTGGGATATATCTGACTTCTACGTGTCTCCATGCCCCTGGCTGGTAAACACTTCCTATCCGTGACCATGCAACTTGCTTGGCTCACGTATGCGGAGACTCCCTGTGCCCAGACTTCTTCTGAGGAAATCATCTGGAAGCCGAGAAACTCAGTAGAATCTCTCTCCTGTCCCCACTCTGGACCCCCTCTCCCACCAGCTGCTTCCGTGCACGGCGCCGTGTGCACAGCTGTGACGTGGGATCCCCCCAGCACATCCTCCCCCTGCCATTGGGGCATGCCTATCAGTGGGTGCTTCCCGCCCCCTCCCCTCCTAATACATCATGAAGGTGGGAGTGGCTTTCTCAGAATTATGACTCCATGTTGAGTCATGGCATGCCAGCAAAGATAACTGCTATGTAATCCCCCATAGCAACCTCTTAATCCTATGCACCTTTAGGAAAAAAAAACAGTTAGAACATACAATGTATATGCACACTAAACATTTCAGCATATGCATCTCTTCCCCAAGCTTAGCATACCGCTATATACACTCTCGGATGGAAAAAAACATACCAAAAGAGAAATACCAGAAATTCCACAGTAGCTCGTGGAGTCTCTTATCTTCCCCCACCTCAGGAAAACCTAAACAAAAGTTCCCGATACACAAATCTCTGAACCACAGGCTCTACCCTGCAGAACATCTCACAAACCCCCCTGCTGACAGAGAAAAAAAAATGATGACAGAGAAAAAAACATGCTGACAGAGAAAAAAAACACGTCCGAGCCCAATACAATACAGTAGCGCCTCTCCCACTATCTCAGCTGTGGCTTTAAACTGCTTTATACCTTCAAAGCGACCCAGTGACGTGGGCTGTGTTAATTGTATGCATTTACATTTTTACGTTTGTATCATGTTTTTATGTATTAGATTACACTAATTGGGGGATCTTTCTGTCTTTTTTCCCCCAATTGTTTTATATGCACTCCGCTTTGTGGGTGGGGTCATTTGAGCATGTGGTATCGGGTGTGGCTCTACTCTATATATGAGTCACCCTTTCTCACTTGCGCCTATGCTATGATTAAGGGCGTGTAACGCCCGAAACATGTCAGCATGTGGTGTTGGATTTTAGCCTGTCATGTGTATTGATTGAATAAAGCCATACTGATTCTACCGACATCATGCGGATTTCACTTTCTACAGTACAGCCTCAACTGAACCTGTTACCAACAGAACACGAGGAGAAGAGAGAAAAAACCCACAGAAAAAAATAACACGCTAGTAATGCACACGTCTAAAACAAACCCTGTTAACATAGACACCAAACACTGCTTTAAAATCAAATAAACAAAACTTTGAAACTTGCCTCCGGACTTCTTATCCTGCTAGTACGATTCAGCTGTAGCACATTTTCCACGGATCTCTCTGGACTCCCCTCGAAGCTGCTGAGTCTCTGTGCTTCACTTCACTTTGCTTTGCTCAGCGGATCATCCCCTGCGGCATTTGCTGGGCCGTGCCTGGGACAGCTTCTGATCCTGTTTTAGGCATGCAACTGCGTGTACGGCGCAGTTGAAATTCAAAGTCCAAGAGATCCGCCGCTGATTACCTCGAACTGCAGCCCGTGTGCTGGCTCATGCAGCCTCCCACACGCCACTTATCCTCTCGATAAGCCTGTCCACGTCTGTCTTCTCTGCTTGTTATGCTGTGGAATTTCTCGATAGACTGAATACTATCTACGGCCCGGCCCTTTTCTGTCTTGTCTTGTCTGTTAGACAGCACTGGGTTCACGGCACCACTGTAATAAATCACCTTTTTCTCCGGCACCAGCAAACTCATCAGAGAGAGTTGCAAACACGACTCATCACAGCAAGCAGGAGATAGACTTTCTCAGTCGTCTTCAAAGTATAAGTTGTTTATTCAGGACACAGATATACAGATACAGTTCATCATATCCTAGTCAAGCAAATCCTCATGTTGCGTTACAGCTGCGTGATTTCCTTCCTGCTGAAGTTAATCAGGTCTTCTTGTGTCTACTCTATGTTACATCTAGACTAACTATGTACAGCATCCATCATACCAGATTACATAAAGAAAGGAAATAATTAGAATTAGGAGTTCCAGTCAGCGTATAGAGAGCATGAAAGTAGGAATCAGAGTGTGCTCCGCTGCCCCATCCGGCCCTTTAATACTGACTAGGAAAGAGTTAAATGTGACCTCATCTTAGCCATCCCCCAGACCCGACCATTGGCTTAGCCCCCTCGTGTTGTCATAATACCCACCTACTCGATTAATATTTAATGACCACTTTTCACTTACTTACAAGAATGTGATATTTTGTAAATATGGCCTATGTTGATTGTTCTCGTAGTCCATATGTCTGGGGCAATGTAGGCCTGTGGCCTTCCTTCAGGAACATGTTCTCAGTATCTGCTTGCATCATCTGCTTCAAGCAGACACTGAGATGCTTCTGCCTGCATCACAAGAAACTCTATTTTAAAGGTATATTCTGCGAACAAGCCTTTTACCTAAAACTCAGTCAAAATAACTGAGGCCTACTTAAATTATAACAAGTATAATGAGCTAGATTAGTGCTAGGGCTTCAAAGAGGGATTAGAGAAGGTGTTGAAAGTGAAGGCTAAAGTGACCCCAGTAGTCATATAACCACTTGGGGAAGTAACTCCTAAGCTGGAGTAGTAACTCCAACAGATACAGGAACAACATTAGAAATCTCTGTTCATAATAATGCAGTGTTTGGAGCAGCTAAGATACCACACAGAACCCTCCCAGGCCTCTGCAGAAAAACCCAAGCTCCACCAACTAGGGGTGAATAAAAAAATGTATATCATATTTATGTTAAAGTGAACGGTAACTGTGTTAAAAACATTTTTTACTTACCTGGGGCTTCCCCAAGCCCCCTGCAGCCGTCCTGTGCCCTCGCCAGTCCTCGACTATCCTCCGAAGCCCTGCTGCGGGTTATGTTCCCATATCATTAAGTGCATCCTGCGAAGTGAAACTTTTTTTAACACAGTTAAGGTTCACTTTAAAGAGCAAATGTTGGTGTGAAGAAAATGCTGTAACCTTAGTGATTTAACAATGTAAAGTGAAAGAACACATCATAAATGAAAATCTAATTTATTTTTGATGTGACTACCCTTTGCTGTCAAAAGCACCGGCGTACCTACCGGGGATGCGACCCCCTCAGCCGCAGGGGGGCCCGGGGCTGCTCTGGGGCCCGCTCACTGTGCGTGGGGGGAGCGCTGCTCTGGACCCCCCAGCAAGGTGCTCAACTGGCCGCAGCGTCTAAAAGACGCTGCGCCAGTTCATTCCCCGCAGCCCCGCTCCAGCAGCCTGCATAGTCTCCGGCAGGCAGAGCAGGGCTACGGCAAGATGGCCGCCGAAGAAGCCCTGCACTGGAGACTATTTGTGTCTCTAGTACAGGGCTTCGGCAGCCATCTTGCCGTAGCCCTGCACTCTGCCTGTCAGCGCGGGAGATGTGCTGCAGGAGGACTCGGGGAGCTGCGAGCCAGATGCCGGGAGAGGAGAAGACTTCTGTCAGGTAAGTGAATTGTTTTTTGTTCACAGGTGCATTTTTCTTTCTAGTGTCTGCTGCCTACATTGTGATTTTCAGGTGTCTGCTGCCCACATTACGATTTTCTGGTCACTGCTGCACACATTATGATTATCTGGTGTCTGCTGCCCACATTACGATTTTCAGGTGTCTGCTGCCCACATTACGATTTTCTGGTCACTGCTGCCCACATTGCGATTTTCTGGTGACTGCTGCCCACATTAGGATTTTCTGGTGTCTGCTGCCCACATTACGATTTTCTGGTCACTGCTGCCCACATTGCGATTTTCAGGTGTCTGCTGCCCACATTACGATTTTCAGGTGTCTGCTGCCCACATTGCGATTTTCTGGTGTCTGCTGCCCACATTACGATTTTCTGGTGTCTGCTGCCCACATTGCGATTTTCAGGTGTCTGCTGCCCACATTACGATTTTCTGGTCACTGCTGCCCACATTGCGATTTTCTAGTCACTGCTGCCCACATTGCGATTTTCAGGTGTCTGCTGCCCACATTACGATTTTCAGGTGTCTGCTGCCCACATTACGATTTTCAGGTGTCTGCTGCCCACATTACGATTTTCAGGTGTCTGCTGCCCACATTGCGATTTTCAGGTGTCTGCTGCCCACATTACGATTTTCAGGTGTCTGCTGCCCACATTGCGATTTTCTGGTGTCTGCTGCCCACATTACGATTTTCTGGTGTATGCTGCCCACATTAGGATTTTCTGGTGACTGCTGCCCACATTGCGATTTTCTGGTGACTGCTGCCCACATTGCGATTTTCTGGTGACTGCTGCCCACATAAGGATTTTCTGGTGACTGCTGCCCACATTAGGATTTTCTGGTGTGTGCTGCCCACATTATGATATTCTGGTGACTGACTGCGGCCCACATTAGGATTTTCTGGTGACTGCTGCCCACATTACGATATTCTGGTGACTGCTGCCCACATTAGGATTTTCTGGTGACTGATGCCCACATTGCGATTTTCTGGTGACTGCTGCCCACATGGCGATTTTCTGGTGACTGCTGCCCACATTGCGATTTTCTGGTGAACTCTGCCCACATTACTATTTTCTGGCCCACATTACGATTTTCTGGTGAACACTGCCCACGTTACGATTGTCTGGTGAATGCTGTCCACGTTACGATTTTCTGGTGAACGCTGCCCACATTACGATTTTCTGGTGAACACTGCCCACGTTACGATTGTCTGGTGAATGCTGTCCATGTTACAATTTTCTGGTGAACGCTGCCCACATTACGATTTTCTGGTGAACTCTGCCCGCATTACGATTTTCTGTCCCACATTACGATATTCTGGTGAACGCTGCCCACATTACGATTGTCTGGTGAATGCTGTCCACGTTACAATTTTCTGGTGACTGCTGCTCACGTTACGATTTTCTGGTGACTGGTGCCCACATTACGATTTTCTGGTGAACTCTGCCCACATTACGATTTTCTGGTGAACTCTGCCCACATTATGATTTTCTGGTGAACTCTGCCCACATTACGATTTTCTGGTGAACTCTGCCCACATTATGATTTTCTAAAGGCCCACATTACGATTTTCTGGTGAACTCTGCCCACATTACGATTTTCTGGCCCACATTACGATTGTCTGGTAAAATGCTGCCCACTTTACAATTAATTTACAGTGAAACGCTGCCCCATTACGATTATTTGGCACCTATGGGGGGGGGGGGGGGGCCCATCCAAATATTCGCAGGGGGGCCCAGTGATTTCTAGTTACGCCCCTGATCAAAATAGTATAAATTCTTCTAGGTACACTTGCATATTTTTTTGAAGGAACATGGAATATATATCAGTTGCTGTCAACTGAAAGAACAATTGATAAGCAAGGTAATGTCCATGTTTCCCTTTGGCTCATGTGGGTGATATAACAGCTTAACAGTGTGCTGACCAGGGAGCTGTTATTGGGTAATGGCCATTTTCAAAATGGAGGTGTAAGAAGGCGGGGAAGAGCCGCCGCCATGAGCCAGCGGTCGGCGGCTCTTCCCGCATTCAGTAGCCGCACACACGGGGAGGCAGCCGCCTCCTCCCAGCGCGAGGCGGCTGTCCCCGTGGAGAGGCGGGCGAGAGGCACTGAAGCCGCCGCGTTGGACGCGGCGGCTGGTACACAGGTCCCCGCTGCGGAGACACCGCAGAGCGGGGCTGCTGGGACTCATAGTCCCTCAGTGTTCAGAGTGACGCGCGCGCGCGCACTCAGGGGAAATTTATGACAGTACTAAGGGAGTCAGCTGACCAGGCTGGTCAGCTGACCCGAACTCTGCTTCCCATTGGTCCAGCACTTGGGAGGTGCTGGAGAGGCAGGTGTGTATATATACTGCCGGGTCTTCACTTGCTCTTTGTCTGGCGTTGCGTTCACATACGTGGGAGCACCCAGATCCGTTAGTCAGATCCGTTAGTGTGCCGGGACCAGCTGGAGCTGTAATCCTACACTAAGTTAGATTCTGTTGATAGCTTAAAGTACTAGTTTGATTGTGATTATTTGTTATGACTCTTGCCTGCCTTGACTATCCTCCTGAACTCTGACCTTGTACCTCGTTATTTCTGATACTCTGTTGCCGACCCCGGCTCGCTCCTTGACTCCGCCTTTGCCTACTGATTTTGTACCCCGATATCTCTGATACCTCGTTACTGAACCCTGCCTGTACCTTGACTCCGCCTTTGCCTACTGATTTTGTACTTTATCTGTCCGTGTGTATACGACCTGGCTTGTCCGACCTCGAGAACCGACCTCACGATTGGAGGCGGTTCCCCGTCCTGTTAGTGACACTCCCGCCTGAGTGCCACTTTCGGACTTTCCTTCCCACTGTCAGTCTGACTCCTCCCGTCTTGGAGAGCTCAGACCTGCGGGAGGAATCTGTGCAGTTCTCCTTGCTGCACTGAGGCTTGTCCTCTGTATTACTGTTGCACCAATCACAACACTCTACCCTGGTGACCAGAGGTTAGCTAGTATATTGGATTATCGGTGATACTGCAGATCACATATAATCTGGTATACGTCTGTATTTCCCGTGATACTGCAGATCACCGGTAATCAGACCTCTCTGTGCTTCACCGAGCGTTACAGAACGCCAGACCATAAAACAGATGGAACGCGCTGATCCTCTGACTGTGCTTGCCACTTCGGTGGATAGCATTCATCAAGCACTAGGCCAGCACAAAGCCTTAATTGATGCCTTATCAGGCTCTGTGAAAACCCTCCAGACATCAGTCGATTCAGTGCGATCCCCTCCTAGTGATGACATACGTATGCCTGTACCAGATAAGTTTTCCGGCCACAAGTCTGACTTCCGGAATTTCAGGAATAGAGTGTTGTCATATTTCGAGTTAAGACCCCGATCCTCGGGGACTGAGGCCCAACGGGTCATTTTTATTAAAACTTTATTGACTGGAGACTCCCAGTCTTGGGCCTACAATTTGCCTTCCACCGATATTGCCCTGACCTCGGTGGAGGAGTTCTTTAAAGCCATGGCCATAATCTACGACGACCCTGACCTTGCTGCGACCTCAGAGCGGAAGCTCAAACTTTTGCGGCAAGGCAGAGGTTCGGTCGAGGATTATGCGGCGGAGTTCCGTAGATGGTCCGTCACCTCTAGATTTGGTAATTTTGCCCTCATGGATTACTTCTTGTCTGGGTTGTCGGAGGAGGTCTCCGACCTAATGTTAACCGTGCCCGAGCCCAAGACAATTGACGAGGCGATATCATCGGCCATTCGCGTAGATCGCAGGCTACGCCATCAGAGACAGGCTAGGAGTAGTCACCGGGTCAGGGTGACGTCGTACGCAGTACCGGCTGCTGCATCTTCAGTAACAGCATCTCCGTCCGTCTCGCCTTCTCCGGCCCTGCCTCCACCAGAGCCAATGCAAATTGGTCGATCAAAACTGACCCAGGTGGAGCGGAGGCGGAGAATGACGGAACAACTGTGCCTATACTGTGCAGAGGCAGGGCATAGGGTACGAAACTGCCCTAACAGGTCGGGAAACGGGTCTGCCTAGGAGTAGTGGGGGGTGACACCCTAGGCACACATTCCTCACCCCTTAAAGAAAGAAAATTAATTCTCCCTTGTACTGTTACATGGGAGGATAAGTCCCTAGCCGCTGAAGCTTTTCTTGACTCCGGCTCAGCGGCTAATTTTATGAATTTTGAGTTTGCTCAGGAGTTGGGTCTACCACTCACTCCCGTGACACCCCCCATTCAGGTCACGGCAGTAGATGATTCCCCTTTGCAATGGAATCGTCCCCTGTCACAGACTCCGCTTGTGAAGCTCACCATTGGGGTATTGCACGGGGAACAGTTGCAATTTTTTGTTTTGCATATGTCAACCTCCACTATTATCCTAGGCATGCCTTGGTTGCAGGTTCATTCTCCGCAAATTGACTGGGCCACAGGGCAGTTGACAGCATGGTCACCTCATTGTTTTCAGCAGTGTTTGGGGAGGCTGACATTAGGTCAGACCAAGGTGCAGGTGGAAGGCGTACCGGAACAGTACTCGGATTATGCCGATGTCTTTTGCCCCAAGGCTGCAGATAGATTGCCCCCACATCGCCCGTTTGATTGTCCCATTGACCTCCGTTCAGGTTGTATGCCTCCTCGAGGCCATTTATATAATTTATCTGGCCCCGAAAAACTAGCCATGCAGGAGTATATCCGTGAGAACTTGGCCAAGGGCTTCATTCAGCCGTCCCGGTCACCCGCTGGGGCAGGCTTCTTTTTTGTTAAGAAAAAAGATGGGGGGTTACGGCCTTGCATCGATTACCGTGGCCTCAATAAAATCACAGTGAAGAATCGCTACCCGCTGCCACTCATAGACGATTTGTTCACACAGGTCACAGAGGCTAGGATATTTTCAAAACTGGATTTACGGGGGGCATACAATTTGGTGCGTATAAGAAGGGGCGACGAATGGAAGACGGCCTTCAATACCCCTGATGGGCATTACGAGTACAGGGTGATGCCCTTCGGGTTATGTAATGCCCCGGCCGTCTTCCAGGAACTAATCAATGAGGTTTTTCGAGAGGTGTTAGGGAAGTTCGTTCTGGTCTATTTGGACGACATTCTCATTTTCTCTAACAACCTCTTGGAACACAGAACCCATGTCAGGATTGTATTAGACAAACTGAGGCAGAATTTGTTATACGCCAAACTCGAGAAATGTATTTTTGAGGTCACGTCGGTTGCCTTTCTGGGGTATATAATCTCCACCTCAGGTCTGTCTACGGACCCTGCCAAAGTCTCCGCGGTCCTGGAGTGGCCGCAGCCGGTGGGGTTAAAATCGCTACAACGGTTCTTGGGGTTTGCGAACTATTATAGAAGGTTTATAAAGGGGTACTCCACGGTGGTCGCCCCTCTCACTAGCCTTACTAAAAAAGGGGCAAACACCACTCATTGGCCTCCTGAGGCCTTACAGGCATTTTCCAAGTTAAAAGGGTTGTTCTGCTCAGCACCTATACTCAGACATGTGGACACTTCCTTTCCGTTTATTGTTGAGGTAGACGCCTCGGAGGTCGGGGTGGGAGCTGTGCTGTCCCAGCGTTCCGGTCTCCAGGGTAGATTACACCCATGTGCCTATTTTTCCCGGAGATTCTCTCCAGCAGAAAGAAACTACGATATAGGCAATAGGGAGCTCCTAGCCATCAAATTGGCCTTCGAGGAGTGGCGTCATTGGCTAGAGGGAGCTGAGCACACCATCACGGTTTATACCGACCACAAGAACCTGGAATACATCGAGGGGGCTAAAAGGTTAAGCCCAAGGCAGGCTCGATGGTCGCTATTTTTCTCGAGGTTTTCATTTTTGATCACATATACGCCAGGTAGTAAGAATACCAAGGCAGACGCACTCTCTAGGTGTTTCGAACCGGAGACAGCACAGCCCGCTGTCCCCGAGACCATTGTCCCACGAAGAGTGGTGTTGGCCGCTACCGAGACTTGGGTGGACTGGAAAGAGACTTTGAGTCCCTTCCAGCAGGATATCCCGGAAGGAAAACCTGATGGGGTGTTATTCGTCCCGTTACCGTTCCGTCTCCAGATCTTGGAGATGGTCCACTCTCACAAAAATGCGGGACATCCTGGAGCGTCTAGAACGCAAGATCTCGTGGCCAGATGTGCATGGTGGCCTTCGTTAGCCGCTGATTGCAAGGAGTTTGTTAGGGAATGTACAGTGTGCGCAAAAAGCAAGCCCTCCCGCCTGGCATCTGTAGGTACATTGCAGCCTTTGCCCACCCCGAGTGAGCCATGGACCCACCTGTCCATGGATTTCGTGGGAGAGCTTCCGAGATCTGAGGGCATGTCAGTCATCTGGGTGGTGGTCGACCGTTTTAGTAAAATGGCCCACTTCGTGCCCCTGAAAGGACTCCCCTCGGCCCAAGAACTGGCCGATTTGTTTGTCAACCAAGTCTTTAGACTACATGGCATTCCAGAAGACATTGTATCCGATCGGGGAGTCCAGTTTGTTTCGAAATTTTGGAGGGCATTTTGTCACCAGATGGGCATGAAATTGTCATTTTCTTCGGGTTACCACCCACAGACAAATGGCCAGACGGAGAGGGTCAACCAATCATTGGAGCAGTTTTTGAGATGTTACGTTGCCGAGGCGCAGAATGATTGGGTCAAATATTTACCTTATGCAGAATTTGCCCACAACAACCTAAAGAGCTCTTCCTCAGGGTTCTGTCCATTTCAGATTGTGACAGGGAAACTGCCGAAATTCTCTCCACTGCCAGTTGCGTCCACTCCGTTCCCAGCCTTGGAGGCTTGGCAAAGGTCATTTAAAGACATGTGGTGGACCATCAAGAATAATCTCATAAAAGCATTTCAGAGTCAGAAGGGTCAGGCTGACAAGAGACGCTCCTTGGAATGGAGATTCCAACCAGGAGATTTGGTTTGGGTGTCTACCCGTCACCTGTCACTAAAGCAGCCTTCTGACAAACTTGGTCCCAGGTTCGTGGGTCCATTCCCAGTGACTAGGAAGATCAACGATGTCACATATACCGTTGATCTTCCCACCAGCATGCGGGGAGTGAGATCTTTCCACGTGTCACTTCTCAAACCCGCAGTCCAGATGGGTCCCACTCCTCCTCCTCCTGTTTTGGTCGATGCCCAACCCGAGTATGAGGTAGAGAAAATCATAGATTCACGTACTGTACAGAATTCAGTGCAGTATCTCGTACATTGGAAGGGATACGGCATTGAGGAGAGGCAATGGGTACCTGGGAACCGCATGCATGCGGACGAGTTAGTGAGGGAGTTTCATACTGTGCATCCAGAGAAGCCTGGAGGGAGTTGTCCGGAGTCCACTCCTCGGAGGGGGGGTACTGTAAGAAGGCGGGGAAGAGCCGCCGCCATGAGCCAGCGGTCGGCGGCTCTTCCCGCATTCAGTAGCCGCACACACGGGGAGGCAGCCGCCTCCTCCCAGCGCGAGGCGGCTGTCCCCGTGGAGAGGCGGGCGAGAGGCACTGAAGCCGCCGCGTTGGACGCGGCGGCTGGTACACAGGTCCCCGCTGCGGAGACACCGCAGAGCGGGGCTGCTGGGACTCATAGTCCCTCAGTGTTCAGAGTGACGCGCGCGCGCGCACTCAGGGGAAATTTATGACAGTACTAAGGGAGTCAGCTGACCAGGCTGGTCAGCTGACCCGAACTCTGCTTCCCATTGGTCCAGCACTTGGGAGGTGCTGGAGAGGCAGGTGTGTATATATACTGCCGGGTCTTCACTTGCTCTTTGTCTGGCGTTGCGTTCACATACGTGGGAGCACCCAGATCCGTTAGTCAGATCCGTTAGTGTGCCGGGACCAGCTGGAGCTGTAATCCTACACTAAGTTAGATTCTGTTGATAGCTTAAAGTACTAGTTTGATTGTGATTATTTGTTATGACTCTTGCCTGCCTTGACTATCCTCCTGAACTCTGACCTTGTACCTCGTTATTTCTGATACTCTGTTGCCGACCCCGGCTCGCTCCTTGACTCCGCCTTTGCCTACTGATTTTGTACCCCGATATCTCTGATACCTCGTTACTGAACCCTGCCTGTACCTTGACTCCGCCTTTGCCTACTGATTTTGTACTTTATCTGTCCGTGTGTATACGACCTGGCTTGTCCGACCTCGAGAACCGACCTCACGATTGGAGGCGGTTCCCCGTCCTGTTAGTGACACTCCCGCCTGAGTGCCACTTTCGGACTTTCCTTCCCACTGTCAGTCTGACTCCTCCCGTCTTGGAGAGCTCAGACCTGCGGGAGGAATCTGTGCAGTTCTCCTTGCTGCACTGAGGCTTGTCCTCTGTATTACTGTTGCACCAATCACAACACTCTACCCTGGTGACCAGAGGTTAGCTAGTATATTGGATTATCGGTGATACTGCAGATCACATATAATCTGGTATACGTCTGTATTTCCCGTGATACTGCAGATCACCGGTAATCAGACCTCTCTGTGCTTCACCGAGCGTTACAGGAGGATGGAGAATTCTGTTGATCACAGTGGACAAACAGGACACAGGAGAGGAAAACGAGATTGATGAGTAGACTACACGGGAGGTAAATATGACCTGGGTATGTTTATTTTGCCTTTTAATTTTCAGTTCAGGTTTGTTTTGAATTAGAGGACACCTGAAGTGAGAGGAATATGGAGGCTGACATTTATTTCCTTTTTAACAATGCACATTGTTCCTCCGGTCCTCACAGGAGACCCTTTTGTCCTCCAGCCTAGTCACCTCCTCTCACTCTCGCATCCAAGACTTCTCACGGGCTCTGAAAACACACCTGTAGCACTGAAGGCACACTGGCTCACCCATTAATCCTTATGTTTCCTTCCCTTTTGTTTCCTCCCCACTACCCTCTAGATCAGGCATGGGCAAACTCGGCCCTCCAGCTGTTACGGAACTACAAGTCCCACAATGCATTTGCCTTTATGAGTCATGACTGTGGCTGTCAGACTCCTGCAATGCATTGTGGGACTTGTAGCTCCTTCACAGCTGGAGGGCCAAGTTTGCCCATGCCTGCTCTAGATTGTAAGCTCGCAAAGGCAGGGACCTCCTCCCAGTGTTTCTCATACTGCTGTAATTTTAACATATGTACATGTACCAACTACACATCAACTATGTATGTATCCAGCAGTGGCTGGATAGTGCAATGGTTAAGGGCTCTGCCTCTGACACAGGAGACCTGGGTTCAAATCTTGGCTCTGCCTGTTCAGTAAGCCAGCACCTATTCAGTAAGGAGTTTCTTAGGCAAGTCTCCTTAACACTGCTACTGCCTACTGAGTGCGCTCTAGTGGCTGCCTCGCAAGCGCTTTGAGTCCAACAGGAGAAAGGCGCTATATAAATACTGCAATTATTATTAATTATTAATTCTATTCAATGTCATGACTGTACAGTGTCTTGTATTTCTTATGTATATTTGTTCCCCATTATTTGTTTGTATTATGTACAGCGCTACGGAAGATGTTAGCGTTATATAAAAAAAATAAAAATAATAATAATAATAATTGCTTGGCAGTCCTGCTGATCCTCAGATGTTTCTGTCTGAAGTCTGACTAGCAAGCCACATGCTTGCTTCAGGTGTATGATTCAGACACTACGGATGCTTGCATGAAAAATCAGCAAGGCAACTGGTATTGTTTAAAAGGAAAAAATATGGCAGCTTCCATATGCATCTCACGTTACAGTAAAAAGAAGCCGACTAAGGCTCCCTGCACACTGCAAATCTGATTTGCCATTCCGATTGCGATTTGCAATTCCGATTTTCCCTGAATGCTATCAACAGAAAAAACGCAGCATGCAGTAATGATTAAAAATCGGAATTGCATGCATTGTGCAGGGAACCTAAGGACTGTTTTTACATTGAGGTATTTTATCAAGGTCACAGGAATGCTGTCATTCTGAGAGAAGACACCTTTCTTGTTTCTAGCATCAACAAAAAAGACCATATCCTTTCTCAATTGCCTCCATACACAAAATTCTTCCAGGCATGTAAGCAGAACGAGACTTCATAAATGAGAAATCTCATAGATGCAACTTAGATGAACTTCATGTAAAATAGCAGATTTATGCAAATGTTAGATGGTAGAACATCAGTGTGTACAATATTTACTTGTCTAAAGCTGTTACAAGTGAACATAATGGCAAACTGCATTTATTACAGTAAACAAAGCTCATGGGTAATTCTGCTATTAAAATCTAACATTTGGCAGAGTGGCATGGAAATGCAGGAATTCCCCAGGAACGCGCAATAACTCCCATATGTTTAACAGAGGAAAAAATATGCTTACACCTCGGAGTGTGGAATCCTGGGGGAATTTACGCCTCCTTATATTTTATTTGCCTGCCATAGTACTAAGAGATCTACAGCAGCAGACTCCCATAAAAGCTATGAACATTGCATATAGACTTCACATGATTTATTGCCTACTAAGAGGAAATGTCATGTTCTTTTACATGCCAGAACTGAATAAACCTCACTCAGCACTGCAAGTGACAGGGACTCACCAGCACATTATATTACTATACATTAGGCTATTTCAAATGACTCACATAGAGCTTGACCACTTGCTGTTAGGGCTGAAAGAGACAAAAGCAGTTACTGTGCTCTGTGATTAGAATGAGATCAGTGCTCCACTTTACTAGGGATCTTACAGGTCTTACTGGAGCCAACATATCCTCAATAGATGAATGGGACGTCTTTAGCTCACAAAGTATAATGATTCCATTAACTGTACTCATCTCTTTTCTAATATTGCTAACTGTCTTGGGTAACTGTCTTGTTATTGTAGCATTCATTGAAGACAAGCGACTTAGAAGTAGAAGTAATTTCTTCCTTCTTAATTTAGCCATTTGTGACTTTTTCATTGGTAAGTAGTGAGCTCGCAAGGGCTGGATTCTCTACCTATTTTTCTTGTAATTGCTGTATATCTTGTTAGAGCCTGTCTCTATTAGTCACTATGGCATTAATATTGTTTACCACCTCTGTATAATAGATACACATTTGTTTCTTGCATTGTACAGCACCATGATGGTGTTAAATAAATCAGTGAATATAATAATAAAATGCTCCTTGTTAAATGCATCAGTATTGTATATAGGCAGTAATATGGGACGATCCCATTTTAATAAGACAAATGTGAATCTTAAAGGGCAACTGGAGTGAGAGGGACATGGAGGCTGCCATATTTATTTCCTTTAAAACAATACCAGCTACCTGGCAGTCCATCTGATCCTCTGCCTCTAATACTGTTCGCCATAGACCCTGAAAGATCATACAGCAGATCAGGTGTTTCTGACATTTTTGTCAGATCTGACAAGATTAGCTGCATGCTTGTTTCTGGTGTGATTCAGCCACTACTGCAGCCAAATAGATCATCAGGGCTGCCAGGCAACTGGTATTGTTTAAAAAGAAATAAATATGGCAGCCTCCATATCCCTCTTGCTACAGTTGTCCTTTAAATATTATTGGGCAGGATGGTAGTGTAGTGGATAGCACTCTTGCTTTGCAGCGCTGTGTTCAAATCCCAGCCAAGGCAGGCACTATCTGCACAGAGTTTGTATGTTATCTCAGTGTCTGTGAGGGTTTCCACTGGGCACTCCTCCAATATCCCAAAAACATGTAGATAAGTTAATTGGCTTTCCCCTAAATTGGCCCTAGACTACAATGGACACATGACTATGGTAGGGATTAGACTGTGAGCCCCTCTGGAGGGGCAGTTGGTGACAAGACTATGTACAGCATTGTGAATGATGTCAGCGATATGTAAATAAATAATAATAATAATAATAAAATATGTATAACTACAGTGTGTGAAGTGCACCAAATCCAGTTTAATGGCATCAATGCTTCTATGGAATGATACAATAAAGTAAATATTTGCATACTTGGGTTCTAATGGTAGGACACATGATGTTTTGGGTACAGCTAAAGGAAAATTGTATCATATATTCAGGGAGTGTAAGATATATGTAAAGCTGGCGATGAGAATAAGAACTTTACAAGCAGGAAGTTGTGATTAGTAATTCACACCCCTTTGCACAGTTGCCAATCTGGCTCTGGAACTTCTGAATATCCAGCAAACCAAAGTGTTCCGGTGGACGTTTTTTTGAGTACACTGCCAATAATTTATTTAAAAAGGGGCTAAAGAGTTAACAAAAATGCCTGGCCAGCTGTGGTATAGTTGTACTCTTGACCTTTGTGCAGTGTTCAGCAATGCCCTATGGATGCAAACCAACCTCAGGCCTCCTCTTCTGCTGTCCACTCTATAACATACATGCATAAGCACTAAGCTTATGCATGTATGCTAAGATTGTCACCATTAGTGTAAACCTGTAATAAAAAAACTTCCCCTGGAGGGTACTTATCTCAGGAGGAGGAAGCCTTTGGATCCAAATGAGGCTTTCCCCATCCTCCTAAGCCCCGGCAATCCAGCGTTGGCAGCCCCACAAACAGCACACATCAATATTTACCATCTGCACTCCTGTGCAGGTGCAGTAGCGACTTTTCGATGGGCTCTAGTGGCAATAGCCGAGCCTAATCGGGTCATCTCTACTGTGCAGGTGCAAGTCGTCTACGCAGTAGAGTGGACCTGATTGGGCTCAACTATTTCCACCAGAGCCTATCAGAAAGCCGCTACTGTCTCTGCGCAGGAGCACAGATGGTAAATACTGCTTCCCCGTACTGAAGTAAGGGGGGGGGGGGAGCCTTCTACCAGAGCCAACTAAGCGACATCCTGGAGGTTAGCAGATATCTCTGATGGGGATCACACAGAAAACTGATAAGGTCCAGTACAGACCAAAGCCGCAAATCTCCCTTGGGCGTTCGTAACCCGGGGACTACCTGTACTGCATATTTATATTTATGCTCTGAATCTGGATACATGGGCTTGATTGTGACTAGATAGTTTGAGTATCTGAGATCAGTCGAGATAGTTACTCCCCACTGTATGCTTACTTGTGTGGGGGAGATCAGCAAAGAACCTCGACCTGATCCAGACACCTATCACTGACTGACTAACAAGTCCTATGTGATCCGCAACCATTCCAGATGCTTTTTTCACCTGTGTTTTTATTGCTGTAGCATATATTAAGGCTCATTTTACACAGGATAAGAGGTTTATAAGACCATTTATTTGTACATATTGGTTAGGCCCTGACGGGCAACGTAACACATCTCCAGTTACTAGCTACCTACATGCCTTATTGGAGGATTTCATATTGTGGACCTCTGTGCACTGTATATTTCATGTGCTTAATTTCTTTGTTTATGTTTCTGTATCTTGTCAAAGGGGCCTTCTGCATTCCACTGTATGTAACTTACATCTTCTCTGGCAAGTGGATTCTTGGGAAATTTGTATGTAAGCTCTGGCTAATAGTGGACAACCTCATGTGCACTGCCTCTGCTTTTAACGTTGCTCTTATCAGTTATGATCGGTTTCTCGCAGTCACTATGGCCGTGAGTATTCTAGGAGTATATGTAATAGTTTCTTACTTTTGTAATGTGCCAGTTGCCTTATGTTACGAATAATACAAATATTATAGAGAATGTACAATGTCCCAACATTTCTTCCAATGCTGTTTCCCTATCTCTACGTTAGGTAAGCAAAGCATATTTTAGAAACAAAAGAGATATATTTATTCGGTGCTCCATTTACACCAAGGATATAGTCTAAGAGGAGTTTGAGTAAATATTCTGTATGAATTAAACACTAGTTTTCAATAGAAAATCCCAGTAATTTTTCTGTTTGGTCTCTAAATACATACAATATTTTGACCCATTTTGAAAATCCTGTAATTCTGAATAAAAAAGGAACCCTATTGCACAATGAACTGTACAGGAAGATCTCAATTTTACGCCTGGGTTGTGTACTAGAAACATGCTTGTAATTCAAATATGGCATAATTGAAAAACAAATCCCATTTTAGCCAATAATAATTATAGTAATTGCGCCCTACATGAAATTTAATAAAGAGACCACGTTTTGTCTAAAGCTAAATAATCATGCTAAATGTTTTTCCCTTGAAATTATTATATGTGCACATCTTGGGCTTGATTCACTAAGACAAATAGCATGCCTTATCAGAGATAGCATGCCTTATCAAAGTTAACACGCCTTACCAAAGTTAACACGCCTTATCAGTGTAGCATAGCGAGCGCTGCGAACCCGCAGGGGCTCAGGTCAGGATGAGTGGAGCTCTTGTCATTGCCAATTAGCAGGCATAAGTTCGTACCGCTTGCTATGCTACTCTGATAAGGCGTTTTAACTTTGATAAGGCGTGTTATCTCTGATAAGGCATGCTATTTGTCTTAGTGAATCAAGCCCCTTGGGTGACAATCTAGAAGATGCACGTGTCCCCTGATGTCACTGGCCTCCCTATTAGTGATTCACATAGTTAGATACCCCTCAGCACTGCAGGCTGCCATTGTCATTCCATCTGACAGGTGCAGCAGAACATGTTCTGCTCATCCTATGCCCATTCCTACTCCATAGGACACAATGGGGTTGATTCATGAAACATCTGTAATATTACTATGCATGCACAGTGCACTGCAATAATACCCTTACTTCCAAACGTACTGTAAGTATCAGGAGATATGCTATTAGCACGACCTGCGGTACTCTAGCAGCGCACCTGCTACTGCAGTAAAGGCACACGTTTCATGCCAAGTTACTCTTCCATTATTATACAGGATGCAATAAAGTACAGAGAAATAGGCCATTAGCATGACCTATGGTACGTTAGTAGCATGCCTGTTACTAGAGTAACGCACACGTTTCATGCCATGTAACTCTTCCATTATTATACAGGATGGAATATATAAAAATGTCACCTGTAAGCATCTCTGTGAGAATGTATCAGTTTGAAGGCGAGTGATCATCAGTGTACAGTAAAAATACTGTACTATAATAATAAAACAAAAAAATAAATCCAGTAAACTCAATAAACTAAGCACGAGCTATACTGTTTTGTTTTGTTTTTTAAACAAAAATAACATTATCATAGACTGAAAGACAAGTATTTTATAGTACATTTCTTAAAGTCATTGGGAATAGTCTTTTAAAAAAAAGCCAGATACTTACCTAAGGAGAAGGAAGGTTCTGGGTCCTATAGAACCTTCCTTCTCTGCTCCCGGTCCCTGTTACAGCGCTGGCTCCCCTGTAGCAGCATGTGACCAATTTGGTCAAATGCTGCTGTCTCTGCCGCCGAAGGGAGGCTTCGGAAGTCTTCGGTAGCCTGAGTGCTCCCTGTAGATGGGCTGCTCCATACTGCACACATGCGAGTGCCCTCTCCCGCGTGCACAGTATGGAGTCACCTGTCTTTGAGTGGACTCGGCTCCCGAAGACTTCCAAAGTCCCCGCGGTGGGGGATCTGAATGGAGGAGCTGCCGCTGCAACAAGGGCACTGGGAGAGGAGAGGGAGGGCTCTATAGGACCCAGATCCCTCTCCTTAGGTAAGTATCTGGTTTCTTTATTTTATAACGACTCCCAATGAATTTAAGTACACCTGAACTCAGAGTAATATGGAGGCTGCCATATTTATTTCCTTTTTAAGGGGAACTGAAGAGAGAGGTATATGGAGGCTGTCATGTTTATTTCCTTTTAATCAATACCAGTTGCCTGGCAGCCCTGCTGGTCTATTTCTCTGCAGTAGTATCTGAATAAAACCAGAAACAAGCATGCAGCTAGTCTTGTCAGATCTGACTTTAAAGTCTGAAATACCTGATCTGCTGCATGCTTGTTCAGGGGCTATGGCTAATAGTATTAGAGGCAGAGGATCAGCAGGGCTGCCAGGCAACTGGTATTGCTTAAAAGGAAATAAACATGACAGCCTCCATATACCTCTCTCTTCAGTTCCCCTTTAAACAAGACCGATTGCCAGTCTGTCCTGATGATGTCTTTGTCTGCAGTAGTGTCTGAATCACATTCCTGGAACAACCATTTAGCTAATCCAGTTAGTCCTCAGTCAGAAACACCTGATCTGCATATGCTTTTTCAGGGTCTATGGCTAAAAGCATCAGAGACTGAAGATCAGAAGGACAACCAGGCAATCTGCATTATTATATGCACATAATATGTCAGCCTTCATATCCCTCTCAGTTCAGGTGTACGTCAAAGCAACTCTAAACCAATCCACCCTTCACTCTTGCACATTTTTGTTGTAGTCTGCATATCAAAATAACATAACTTTATTACTGCACAGTGTCATCTCAGCTTTCTGACCAGATCTTCAGAAACTGCTGGCTCTGTCTCATTGGGCTGCCATTTTGAATTTGGAAAAGTAATTTAGCTACCGTGCTGATTTTCCTGAACAGAATCTGAGAAGATCGGAGACACTAGTGGACTATCTCTGCCTCTGATCTCTAGTGGCAGGAGGAGTGTGTACACTAGCGAGTCAGATCAAGGTCAAACAATCAGCTAGAGTTGCAGCTCTTCCTACACTATCACAGAGACTCAAGAGAAAAAAAAATGTAAACGATTTTGAAATCCTGAAACGATTTTTAGAAATGCAGACAAAATGTTTCAGTTTTTTTTGCAAAACTGTTTCTGAGTTTGCATGCACTTAACATTTTTTTTTAAATACTTGTACCTTTAGCTTCTCAGTGTTTTTCTGGGCATTACATTAGTGGTGTTTTACTGATTTAAATTAATTTAGTTTTTGTGTTTGCAAAATACTGCATGTCTATTTTTATCCACTGACTTAGGTCATATATCGCTCTGAGCAATACTGCCATAGTAACACTGTGCGTATGATGGCCACAGTGTGGATACTCTCCTCCCTTCTGTACAGCCCAGCTATTCTGTTTTGGGAGTACCTGCACAGTGACAGCCCCATCCCGGAAGGCACCTGCTTACCTGCATACTTTTACAACTGGCACTTCCTTCTTGCAGCTTCTTTTTTTGATTTTCTACTTCCTCTTTTAAGTATTTCATTCTTCAATGTGAGCATCTATTGGAGCATCAGGACAAGGAGCAGAACAAAATGTCGCACTACCATGTTTGTATCTCCATCAAATGAAAGAGAACTTACTCAAATATCGTATATCACATCAGCAGAACTTATTCCAAATGAGCAAAATGATCTGCATGTAAGAGCAATAGATATGCTAAAGATGTCTCCAACTCAAACGCTAAAGAAAAACTGTCCCAAAAACACTAAGCCAACTTGCTTACAAAGTCATCAGAGACATTCAGGGCATATCCGCATTGTCAAACTCTCTCAGGATAAAAAGATTGCCAAATCTCTCTTTGTCTTAGTTTGTGTTTTTGGCATTTGTTGGGCCCCGTATTCGCTTCTTATGACCATTCGTGCCGCTTGCCATGATTACTGTATCACATCATACTGGTATGAAATCGCATTTTGGCTGCTGTGGATAAACTCCTCAATAAATCCTATTTTATATCCTTTATGCCATGAAAGTTTTAGGCAAGCATTTCTCAAGATTCTTTACAAATATCTAAAGAATGCTGGATAATTTGTGGAAGGAAAGTATAAAAGAGTGACTGGATATAATTTTGTTTGACCTGTCCTGAGATATCTGGGACATTTAAAGACCATTACATGCGATCTGTAAACAACGTGGTACTATTCCCTTGCAGTTGTGTCCGACTCCGGTATTTAACCTAATAAATCAATTTAATGCAAGGAACGGATTTATCTCTTCTTGCTATGCTCTTCTGCTGGGTCTGTTTTTAAAGAAATTCCCTCTCAAATGCTATAGTAAATGGGTTGAAGAGATAGACACATTGACAAATGAAGACTGGATGGCAATTCTCCAATCAGTCCTATTAGTATCCACTAATGCCTCACAAAAAAATGTCACAACTCAATGTACTTCATAGGAACCTACTAACACCCAAAAGACTACATGCTATGCACCTTAGAGATGACCCAATCTGTCCCAGGTGTCGCAGAGATCATGGAGATCTATTACATATGCTTTGGCATTGTCCAAAGCAACATAGATATTGGGGTACGGTATTAGATACTATTGATACTGTTGTAAAACAAAAAAATCCTAAAACGGTTCAATTTCGTGTATTAGGTTTGCTTACAGGTCTTTCAATACCAGAGCATATTCAAGTGATGGTTCACAGGCTCCTATTTCAGGCAAAACAACTTATTCTAAGATCCTGGAAGGATCCCAGTCCCCCACTTCCAGATGCCTGAGTTAAACAGATAAATGTGTATCTTAAAATGGAAAAACTAATTTATGTTCATAGAGGTTCTCCTCATAAATTTGATCTAATCTGGTCGGGTTGGTTGGATACTCCCGGGCTTCCTGATCGCTCCTTGATCCAAGACAGAATGTTTGGTGTGCTTCCTCAATGAGAAAAGACCACCAATGAATGCTTCCCATGCAAGCTTAGGACTGGTCACGGCGTGTCTTTGTTTGGGGCGATTTTTCAGTTACGTTTTGAAGTGTTGCTGCTGCTCTGTATGTAAAAAATGTTATACAATGTTTCTCTTAAATTGTTATTTGCCTTTTGTTGATTCTTAATAAAGGCTGATTTAAAAAAAAAAAAAAAAGACCATTTGCAGGATTTTTTTTATGTAGCTAATGCTTTTCTTCCACCCCAACTAACCTAACATTGCGATCCCCATCCGCCTAATCCTCCTCCCCACATACTAATCTCTGTGGGTCTCTAGTTTTATCCAGGTAGACAAGGATTGTGCTGGAGCCACTCTGAGCTGGTTTTGCTCCTATGTTGCTATGGACTCCACCACATCACACCACAAAACTAACCCCTACGATATACTTAAGGAGAGAATTGTTGTTGCAACAGCTATACTTTCTCTCTAAGCATTGGTGAAAGGATTGGGTGAGGTAGGTGTGCTCATGCCCCTCCCAGATGGCACAGGCCAGGCTACGGCAGTAATATAGCGGCCTAACTCCAGAAGCTGATGGGGACCTGAATGGAAGCCCCACCATGATATCATATGGTTCTTGCCATGCATTTTGATTTCCTTTTTAATAATGTCAAATTCCTTGCTGTTCTGCTTATTTCTTTGGCTTCATCTGAATCACACACCTGAAACAAGTATGTGGCTAGCGTAGTCAAACTTTTCTTAGAACACCTTATCTGCGTCCTCATTCTGGGTCTGTGGCTTAACGTATTAGAGGCAAATGATTAACAGGACAGTTAGGCCAATGACATTGCGTAAAGGGAAATAAGTATTGCAGTTTCCATATCCCTCTTAATATAGAGTTAAAAATCTCATTGAGTGTAAAGGGTTTATTTATTTATTTATTTTTTCCTTTACTCTTTAGGGTAGAAGGAATCACTATTATAGTAGTGAGGGGGTGGGGAGAAAGGAGACAAACGTCCACCTCCAAGCACAAATATTTAAGTTCTGTGTAAGCAGCACTGAATAGCAGAGCTTGTTTCTATCTTTACATATGCCCCTTGATCATATTATGTCAATTAAATTTAATTTAAATTACCCTTCAGCTGCAATTTACTGGGGGAGTTCCATGCTGTAGTCTTAGAAATCCAGATTTATGGCACACTTGTTTGCAATAAGTTTTGTACAGTTTGAAGAGTATCATAAGGCTGAGCTGAGCTAAGCAGCAGACCCGTCTCTAGAGCCGGTTGTTACGCTCAGCTGGGCTGCCTTGGTGAGCAAGTTTTTAAAATGGGATTTTAGCTGCAAAAGGCTGATCTGGCTGTCTGCTCAGAAGGTAGGGCTATGTGATGATCTTCAAAGATGAGGACCCCTGTAGAGATTAGATAAGAAGGGGAGGTGCAGGGGCAGGGAAGAGGCAAGAGAGGCTCCAGCCTCAGGGCGCAGTGTAGGAGTGGCACAACTCACTCAGCTATCATTCCCCTATTGTGTTTGAAGCAGAGAGAAATAAGAAAAGGGGATACATGGTAGTGACTGCAAGCCAGATAACTAGAGATTAAGGTTTTGGGGATCCTGGGGTGCCTCTTAGATTAATAGAATCTGTGTGTGATGGCTGAGGTAGGAGGGATGGAGGGGCGCACTTTGGTGTCTCAGCCTAGGGTGCTGGAGGACCTTGTCCCAGTTCTGTGCAGGGGTGATAAGTTTAAACAAACATACAATCCAACAAACAAAAACAGAATTAGGCTATAGCGTTTAATTCTTGTCCGGCCCACAGGAAGCTCCACATATGAACATGTGCAATGCAAAGCGAGTATTTGCAAAGACACACTGTCTAACTTTACCAGGCATGCGCAGCCTTTGACATGGGAGTCTTACTTGCTCCGCTACAAGGATCGCTGGAGCAAAATCATGGAGCTCTGGAAATATCCCACGTCAGATACAACTCTTTGCTCTGGCATCTAATGCATCTCTTTGTGTCCAAATGTTCAAATGTGTGGAATGTACTGTATCCAGTTCCATCCAAGTTTACATTGAGGTGCCATTCATTTAGGAAGGTGCCAGGGAGAACATAAACATGTATTCATGGTCTGGAGAAATACACCCTATAATGCCCTGATGAGGAGAGAAATATGCTTATATGCCTAACACCCGGGGTTATCTACAAGGAAACAATAGTGATCACACATCTTTATTTAACATTACAAACATACTATATCTCCGAGGCCCTGTCTGTCCATCACACATGCAATTATCATCTGGTTATGTTACCAGTGAAAAAATTGTGTATAAGGATACCTTTAGATTTTCCAGTCAACCACCTGTTTGGAATTATTGTATTGTACTTTGTTACTGCAATAAATTTTTTTACATTTGAACATTTTGAATCTGGTATTTGTTTATGTTCTATGTCACATTAGAATAGAATCTCAACTGGGCAGCTTTCATTAAAATTAAGATCTCAGCTTTTGCCATTCCAAAAATATGCACTGATGCATAGATGGGTGTAAAGAAGGAATTTATGTGTCTGTCGGGGAAGTGTTATGTCTCTATAGGTTTCACGTTTTATGACAGGTAAGCTACTGAAGGTTACATGAGGTGCGTTTTGACAGTTTATAATCCCCTTCCTCATTATCTATGGTCAAATGCAAGTCGAGGTGATAAGAAGCTCAAAATTATTGTGTTTCCTATAATTTGCTATGGGTAGCATTGGAGGCTAACTGTCTCATCCGCTAATCCCTGTGTCTCCTTCCCTAATGAAGGAAAAGTAGTCTTTCAACTTTTAGGGTCACATAGATTTAAAGTATTAATAAGTTACTATTATTAGACATCTAGGACCAGAGGACAGTATAAAAAGAATATTTTAGAAGCATACTGCCATAGTGCATTTTAATATACAAATTTAAGTAGTGAGGCTCCAACAGCCATATAGATGTTACGGCCAGAACCCGAAGTTTGGCCAGAACTAGAAGTGGCCGGCCACTTCGGGTTCTGGCCGGCCAATGCGCGAACTGGCCGCTGCGCTGCGGCCAATGTGAGAAATGAAACAATTCCTGTAAGGTTTAATGTGATGTTGTGGCCGCAGCGCAGCGGGGGGCAAAAAATGTATCACACATCTTTACTTTATTCAATGGCATTAAGCCGCCCGGCTTTTTCCTCTGCCTCTCTCTCCTCCCCCCCCCCCCGCCTCTCTCTCCCCCCTTCTCTTATGGGCACAGCCGGGCGGGGACACGCGTGTCCAGGAGAGTCGTTCCTCGCGGCAGGAGAGCAGAGCGGGGGAGGCTGCAGACATTGCTTCTGCCAGCACCCGCTCTGCAAGAACGGCAGGATTCCCCTGCCGCGACGAACGACTCCGGAGGGACACGCGTGTCCCCGCCCGGCTGTGCCCATAAAGAGAAGGAGAGAGAGAGGCGGGGGGGGGGGGGGGGGGGAGGAGAGAGAGGCAGAGGAAAAAGCCGGGCGGCTTAATGCCATTGAATAAAGTAAAGATGTGTGATACATTTTTTGCCCCCCGCTGCGCTGCGGCCACAACATCACATTAAACCTTACAGGAATTGTTTCATTTCTCACATTGGCCGCAGCGCAGCGGCCAGTTCGCGCATTGGCCGGCCAGAACCCGAAGTGGCCGGCCACTTCTAGTTCTGGCCAAACTTCGGGTTCTGGCCGTAACATAGACACAAAAATATCTGCTGTGAGTCATTTAGTTTGTCACCTAACATATTCGCTTCACCAAGTTATCGTTCATTCGTTTAAATAAAAAGCATACCGAAGGAAACAGACATCCACCAAGTTGGAGTTGAAAAGGTAATTGTTTTCACTATAGGGGTTGTATATATCTTAGATAACAGAATGATTAAAGCCAAACATAAATGTACTCAATGTGTTTCATGAAAATAATTTCACTTCTTCAGGAGGATGCTTCATCCCAGAGTTTGTATAGAATGCAGTGGTAATTCAGTCATAATTAACCTTATACACAAGATCTATCTTGGTAGGATAAGTGTGAGTCCATTAGCAGCACTGTATTGATATATATCCTCCTGCAGCTCTTTGGTAAGATTCCCAGAGGAATCAAGAAGGCTAACTGCTTTCACATAAAGGCGTTTGCCATCTCAATTCCCCGGGCTAATTATAGAACATGTTGGCGAGTTCAGGAATTGCATAGGGCCCCATATGTGCAATTCACTCCTATTCCTCTGCATCTAACATATTGTTCACCAGTATTTGAAATTTTGAGGAGCAGCTCTGAACTGCACATAACAGACAAAAACATTGATGATGCAAAAAGTAAAATCATACATCACACTGATCCTATAAGCTTTTTTCCTGGGTTTTCTCACAGGAGTTGAACATGATCAGCAAGACACCTTTTTAGCCCCCAGCTTACAAAAAGTTACACAATTTATGTTGTCTCAGGGTTACTAAGGGTTTAATATTACTATTCTTACCTACTTTCTAGTAATTTTTCACTAGCTGGTTGTTGAAAAGGTATTTTATAGATAAGATTAGAAAGCATTACCTAAGAGATATTAGATTCAAAATTAAAGGGTGTACAAATGCTAGATGGAATTTGGCTGAGGTGGCTGATAGCTGCTCCCTCAGGTGAGAATCAAGCGAGTGCTTAGGTGTCCACCAAGCTCGTTTGAAGCAAACCTGAAGTGAAAATAAACGTATAAGATGACTGATTGGAATGTCTTCTACTAAGGCCAGTTTCATCTGTACTGGCGGAAGCAGTGCGATGTGATTGGATAATCGCATCGCTCTGCTAAAATTAGCCTTTTGAGATTTCCGCATTAATACGCAGTAATCCTAAAAGCCAAGCAGGAAGTGAGGCTCTCTAGCGCTCACTTCCTGTGGCAGAAATAGTATATATAGTAATAGTATTGAAAAAATACACTTCCGATGCAAACATTTTTTAAAACGCTGCATCGCCATAGACTTACATAACTTCCAGTTCTCGGCATATTGCAGCACAAGCCAGCCACCAATGCGCAGAGGCCATAGCGTCGGCCGTGCATTGAAATTGTCACTTCTGGTGCATCACATTGCACCGGTCAGGTAAGAAAGGCCCCATAGACTTTTATTGCCTTAGCGTTACCCTGCGGTGACACAACACAGTGTCAAAGGGGCCTAAAGGTAACTTCAACATTTAACTGTGTCTCGTGTCTTTATGTGCAGTTTAAGTGTTTCATGTTAAGGCTAAGCTCTAAGCAGCAGCCATGACAAATCTGCCTTGCTGACATGAAAAATAAAAAGGAGTAACTACATTTAGAACTTTTCAGCTCTTAAACCTTATCACAAGCCTCTTCTCTGCCAGGTACTACTATTTTGGCAATTATTTACTTTTCAGGAAACGGGAATGAATTTGACAAGCTGCTCGACAATTTGCATAGCTCAATATGCATTGCTCATTTGCATAGATAAAAACTCTATTTTTTTTAAACTCTTGCTAGGCAGAAAACAGACAGGGACATCAAGCAATATTTTAGAAGGGCTAGTACTACATGAGCAAATGTTTATCTCACCATGTCACTTCAGGTGTGCTAAAGAATCTGAGGACACGGATATGAAGGCTGCCATATTATTATATGCAGTATTGCATTTTAGTTAGAGGGCTTTTCAGTCTCTTTTTGCCGCCTATACTTTCCTATTGGTTCTGGGTCACCATTAGCTGTTTGGGTATTCTGCAGTACTGATCCAAGCCCTGTCCCATAGAGCCATATGCCAAGCACTGATGAGGACTAGTGTTGGGCGAACAGTGTTCGCCACTGTTCGGGGTTCTGCAGAACATCACCCTGTTCGGGTGATGTTCGCGTTCGGCCGAACACCTGATGGTGTTCGGCCTTTTAAGTTCGGGTTCGCCCCGAACTTCTAATGGCCGCCGAACAGGGCCGAACAGGGCCCCTGTTCGGCCGAACAGGGCCCTGTTCGGCCGAATACTGCCCCCCTATGGGGTCGCAGGCATAAGGGGGGAGCATGCCCCGATCGCGGGGGGGGTCGGAAATTCCCCCCACCCCCTCCGCTAGCGCTCCCCCCTCTGCCCGCTTCCCCATTCAAAAGTTTAAGCAAAGTACCTGTAGTGGATGGCCTGGCAGTGGGCGGCACTGTGGAGTGAGGAGGAGGAGTCCGGAGAGTGACAAGTTGAGGGAGGCCGGGCAGCGGGCGTGAGGTCAGAGAAAGGGCGGAAGTACCACAAGGGTACTTCCGCTGAACCGCCCGCTGCCCGGCCTCCCTCAACTCGTCACTCTCCGGACTCCTCCTCCTCACTCCACAGTGCCGCCCACTGCCAGGCCATCCACTACAGGTACTTTGCTTAAACTTTTGAATGGGGAAGCGGGCAGAGGGGGGAGCGCTAGCGGAGGGGGTGGGGGGAATTTCCGACCCCCCCCCGCGATCATGGCATGCTCCCCCCTTATGCCTGCGACCCCATATGGCCCCCAAAAGCTGGATGTTCGGAAAGTTCGGGGTTCGGCCCGAACATGCCGAACATCTCGGCCATGTTCGGCGAACTTTCCCGAACCCGAACATCCAGGTGTTCGCCCATCAAGTCTGTAACAAGCTGTATGCATAATGCATGTTGGATTGATGTGACTCTGTAAAATTTGCAAGCTATAGGCTCACTATACACCAGCAGTTCTGGATGTGTGCCTGGCTTTAGGGTACAAAGACATAATTTGCATATTTGAAAGTAATACATCATGGGAAACCACAATTGCTCACTCAAAACAGAATTATTGACACCAATATGAACCAATGAGCATTTCCTCTGTCACAGGAGGGTTTCCTTTCTTTTTGCAAACTAACAGGAAGCCCTATGCTTACTGGTTTCCAGGACGAGCAGGGATGGGACTGGGACAGCGGTAATTTACTGATATTCTACTAGCGTCAATCCCCCGCGCCTTTTTTTCCTGGAGCCTTTTTTACTTGTATGCCCTAACAGAGTTCAAACATTGCTATTTAGAATTCTGCAGCTTTTACAGCTGCAGTTGTCAGCACAGTGATAAAAGCAGATGTTATGTGCAGAAGCCATGGACTACCACAGATTTCTACACATCAGGAGGAGGAACAGGCTCCATTGAAACAGACTGGAAAATGAATGCGCATTGACCGGTTTTGTACTTTCCAGCAGAGACTGGCAAAAAGGGCGTTGGACATTTGGGTGCCACTGGGCACAGCCATAGACTGTAATGTGAATTACGACTATAGAGGCGCTCAGAGCGGATCAGTTAATTGAAGCGCAAGTTGAAATGGGTGCAGCTATTCCGGCAATGTATTTATCGGCTACAGCTCTCAGTCACGGCACAGACTGATTAAAATGGGCGCATTAAACGGCTATGCATATGCCGCTGTAACTCGCGTCTGTGCCTACAGCTATGGCTCCCTTTAGAGTATTAGAGGCTTTGATGTTTTGCGGCTATGGTGATATGGCTCTCTTTTGATTATTAGTTCATTTGATTTAGTTTTTTTTGCGGCTATGGCTCCGTGGTTGTCGTGACGTCTGAGCCTGCAGCTTTATGTGGGAGTAGGGTATTGTACCGTGTTAGCCATCAGTAAAAGCAAGAAGTTTTAAATCAGGATGATACCATTTATTGGCTAACTACAAATGAATAAGAGTAAACAAGCTTTCGGCCTTGCAGCCTTCGTCCGGTTTACATCCTGTTAGTTTGCAAGCTGGTGGTACAGACAGCTTATATACATGCAACATCAAAAGGGAAAACAGATATTTTTTTCAAGCATAAATACGTCATTAAGATGCCTTAATACAAACAGACCATCTAAATGGGGTAAGATAAGGATCCTTGTTTACTCCATTGCTCACAGACCTGGTATTAGGATTGACCCAGAGGTATCGTAAATTCTTAGTTAACAAGTTCAGCTAGAGTGGCTGAGACAGTTCATATA
Source organism: Hyperolius riggenbachi (assembly GCF_040937935.1). Classification (NCBI taxonomy): domain Eukaryota; kingdom Metazoa; phylum Chordata; class Amphibia; order Anura; family Hyperoliidae; genus Hyperolius; species Hyperolius riggenbachi. The sequence goes on from NC_090650.1 coordinate 323,175,416, forward strand.
TCATCAATCTCATACCAATATAGAAAGTTGTTGTCCTTATTCAAACCCTTCTCCACAGCTTTGAACCAATTTATAAATTTTGTTTCTGCTATTAATCGGTCATTTGACGTTTTGAAGCCGCCCTTCAGGGCAGTGACACGAAGATCATCCATGCTGTGTCCGTTGGACCGAAAGTGTGTAGCAACTGGGAGTCCAGATTTGGTATCATTAATAGTGTGCCTGTGTCCATTCATACGTTTGCGCAGAGTTTGTCCAGTTTCTCCCACGTACATAACATTGGGGCATTTAGCACACATGATCAGATATACCAGATTGGTGGACCCACAGGAAAATTTACCTTGTACTCTGTACTCCTGTTGTGAACCTGGTATCGTTACCCTGTCAGTGGAGTAAATGTGTCTGCAGGTCCCACATATTTTTTGTCGGCAGGGTGATGTTCCGTTTTGTTGAGGCCTATTCAAAGAGCTCCTGACAATCATCTGTTTTAGATTGTGTGGTTGCCGATATGACAAGAGTGGAGGTTTAGAGAAAATCGTTCTCAGTCTGTGATCCTTGTGTAAAATGGGATGAAGTTCCTTAGCAATCCTCCTTAAGATTTCCAGGTGTGGGTTGTAGGTGACAACCAAAGGGACACGTTCCTCTTTCTGGTTTTGCTTATATTTCAGGAGTTCAGTCCTGGGGATGTTGCTGGCTTTCCTGATTTGGGCCTCAGCCATGGGAGGACTGTAACCTTGTTTAATGAAATTGTTCTTAAGGTGATCCAGGTGCTTGTCTCTGTCCATCCTGTCAGAACAAATCCGGTTGTACCTTATAGCTTGGCTGTAAATTATAGAGTTCTTAATGTGCTTGGGATGAAAACTGTCATATCTTAGGTATGTGGGACGGTCTGTAGGTTTGCGATACACAGAGGTTTGTATGTTGTTACCCCTGATGTATATGGTGGTGTCCAGAAAGTTAATCTCTGTGTGAGAGTAGGTAAGTTTCAATTTGATTGTAGGATGGAAGGCATTGAAGTTCCTGTGGAACTGGAGAAGATCATCCTCACTTGCGGACCAGATGATTAAAATATCATCAATGAAGCAGAAGTAGGCCAAGGGTTTTATGCCACATGCATTGAGGTATTCCTCTTCGATTTTGGCCATGAATAGATTTGCATACTGTGGAGCGAATCACGAACCCATTGCCACCCCCATCTGCTGTAAATAGAGGTCTTGTCCAAAAGTGAAATAATTATGAGTGAGAATGAATTTGATCAGTCCAGTAATAGGCTTTACAGGTATGCCCTGACCCTGAAGATATTTACGGCAGGCCGCAATACCATCATCATGGGGAATGTTCGTGTACAGGGACTCCACGTCCATCGTGGCCAGTATGGTTCCCTCAGGTACTGGGCCGATGGCTGTCAGTTTGTTCAGGAGGTGGGTGGTATCCTGTAAGTAGCTCGGTCTTTTACAGACAAGAGGTTTCAAGATGTTTTCCAGCCACCCTGAGATGTTCTCTGTAAGAGTTCCGCTCCCTGAGATTATGGGCCTGCCTGGGTTTCCCTCTTTGTGGATCTTGGGAAGCATGTAAAAGCAGGCTGTTCTAGGCTCTTCAGGGACAAGGGTCCTTACATGTTGTCTGATGTTTGCAGGCAATCTGTTAACCATCCTATTAAGTGCTATCCTGTAGTCTTTTGAGGGGTCCCCCTGTAATTTGGCATAGTGAGCGGTGTTGGATAATTGTCTTTGTGCCTCCTGGATATAGTCACTGGTGTTCATTATGACTATGGCACCACCTTTATCCGCTGGTTTAATAATAATGTCCTTATTCTCCTTAAGGGATCTGATGGCCTTGTGAACTTGTGAACTAAGAATTTACGATACCTCTGGGTCAATCCTAATACCCGGTCTGTGAGCAATGGAGTAAACAAGGATCCTTATCTTACCCCATTTAGATGGTCTGTTTGTATTAAGGCATCTTAATGACGTATTTATGCTTGAAAAAAATATCTGTTTTCCCCTTTGATGTTGCATGTATATAAGCTGTCTGTACCACCAGCTTGCAAACTAACAGGATGTAAACCTGACGAAGGCTGCAAGGCCGAAAGCTTGTTTATTCTTATTCATTTGCAGTTAGCCAATAAATGGTATCATCCTGATTTAAAACTTCTTGCTTTATGTGGGAGACACTCCTGACATCTTTAGCACACAAAGCTATAAAAATATAGTATGCACTAATGTTTCTTAAATCATGTTTAACTCTGAGTGCTGATAGATGCTTAAATAACGGCAGTGCAGTGTGGAGTCGGGGAAAAAAACGGAGAAAAGAGGTGCAGTGAATGAGTGCGAGCTGAGCAATCATTGTAAATTAGCTGTACTGAGCGGTGAAGAAATAGTGATCGTGCATAAGGAAATGCAGGGATGATCGATACTGAGTGGCAAGCTGAGGGCACCAGGGATGAGCGGAGCATAAATGGCATTAGTGCTGAGTAAGGGGAAGGAAAACAAAGCAGGTACAGTCAGTGTGACAGGGTAACAAAACCAGGGATACATGGGGCTTAGAAAGTGGCAGAACACCCAGGCAGGGTTATGAAAACAGGGAATGTCATCAGTGGGGTTTAAATAGTGGCAGGAATACGGGGAATGTTGGCAAGGCTGGTGGGGCTTACACAGTAAAAGCTTTAATCCTTCAAACAGGCAGTTAACAAAATATCGGTAGTGCGGCATAATTCAAGTTTCAAACTGTACCAAAGCAGCCATGCGCCATTATTTAAGACTTAAAGCCGGTATTCGTGTTTTCCTGTGATTTGAATGGTGGCACCGTAATTATACAGCAGATCTGTGCACCATAATTATTTGCTCTGATTTCAATAACCACAAGTAAATGGTTAATTAGCAGAATTTATTTCTGACCAATATACACTGCGCACTATTCATAGTTACCACCTTACGCGTGTACGCACTTTTATTAATTTGGGCACAATAAAGTGGTACATAGTTCATATACTAGTCCAAATCAGTGCTTGCTTACACTGCTAAAGTAGACTGACTTAAAGAGAACCCGAGGTGTGTTTAAAGAATGTTATCTGCATACAGAGGCTGGATCTGCCTATACAGCCCAGCCTCTGTTGCTATCCCAAACCCCACTAAGGTCCCCCTGCACTCTGCAATCCCTCATAAATCACAGCCGTGCTGTGAGGCTGTGTTTACATCTGTAGTGTCAGTCTCAGCTGCTCCCCCGCCTCCTGCATAGCTCCGGTCCCTGCCCCCGTCCCTTCCCTCTAATCAGCAGGGAGGGAAGGGATGCAGGCGGGGACCGGAGCTCTGCAGGAGGCGGGGAGAGCAGCAGACTGACACTATAGAGATAAACAGAGCCATCTCTGACAAGCTGTTTGTCAGCAGCACGGCTGTGATTTATGAGGGATTGCAGAGTGCAGGGGGACCTTAGGGGGGTTTGGGATAGCAACAGAGGCTGGGCTGTATAGGCAGATCAAGCCTCTGTATGCAGATAATATTCTTCAAACCCACCTCGGGTTCTCTTTAATAAACCGCAAAGATACATTATATATAGTAACAAGTATACACATATTAGCTAGAACCAAATCAATATACACCTGCTGCAGCAGCAGCCCTGCCTTTGGTACTTTACGTTTTTCTGCTTACATATGTTGACATTCTTGTATTGGTAACAGTATCAAAATGTATTTTTTAAAGTAAACAATTGCTACAGTTGTGTTCGCTACATGTGTTTCTCAGCATTTTTTTCCCCTGAAGTGAGATGTGAACTGCTCTAGTGTATCTATATTGAACATTTATGGAGCCCTGGCATCTACACCAGGCAGCGCTGGGAGTTGGGCTCAGTAATTTCGGCCATGGAGCCCGTGTACAAATAGCGGTGGGAGCTGTGTGCCGCTGCAGAACACACAGGCTATATGGCTAGAACTGGTATTTGGAGCCAAAAGTGCAGAACAAGCTGGGAACTGAGAATTGTGACATAAGCTGGAAGCTGAGTGTCACTGCAGTGTTATGGGGCAAAGGAAGCAGAGGGCCCGGGCATCTGGAGCAGAGGGCCCGGGCATCTGGAGCAGAACACTGCAATGACTCTCAGCTCCTTCCATAGTTCTCAGCTCCCAGCTTCATCTTCTGCAGTTAGTGTGCTCATCCGATTCAAACTATTTAACTGGTGTTCTGCAGCTGCGCCCAGCTCCCGACGCTATTTATGCTCTGGAATGCAGCATCTGTTCTCTCTGTATAGATGCCAAGGCTCTGCTCCAGATGTCAGGGTTTGCTGCACCCTTCACCGCACAGCAGGCAGCTAAAGCTCCCTTCACCCCCCTCCACCACCAGGGGTGCAGCTAAGGTTTTTGTGGCCCCAAGCAGACTGTAGGAAGTGGCCCTATCCTGCGGCGCCGCGCCGGAAATGGGTGTGGCTATCCCGCATAAGTGGGTGAGGCCATGACATGTGGGTGGAGCTGGAGGGCGGATTGGGGCGGGGCTGTTTGCGGGGAAAATGGATGTGGGGTGATTGAGGCGCGCGCAGCGCGCCACGCCGAAAGATGGATTTGGCCATGACATTGTATGGGCGGAGCTTAACCGTAGCACAGCAAATATAGCCAACTATGACCATTAAATAATAAATGCAGCAACAGTTACCCCAGACACCAGAAAATAAAAACGCAATTTGTGCAACATTTCAGCAGAAAACAAACGCAATTTGTGCAACATTTCAACAGAAAACAAACAGAATTTGGGCCACATTTCAGCAGAAATCAAACGCAATTTGGGCCACATTTCAGCAGAAATCAAACGCAATTAGGGCACATTTTCAGCAGAAATCAAACGCAATTAGGGCACATTTTCAGCAGAAATCAAACGCAATTAGGGCACATTTTTTTTTAGCAGAAATCAAATGCAATTAGGGCACAGTTCAGCAGAAATCAAACGCAATTAGGGCACAGTTCAGCAGAAATCAAACGCAATTAGGGCACATTTTCAGCAGATATCAAACGCAATTAGGGCACATTTTCAGCAGAAATCAAATGCAATTAGGGCACAGTTCAGCAGAAATCAAACGCAATTAGGGCACAGTTCAGCAGAAATCAAACGCAATTAGGGCACATTTTCAGCAGATAGCAAACGCAATTAGGGCACATTTTCAGCAGAAATCAAACACAATTAGGGAACAGTTCAGCAGAAATCAAACGCAATTAGGGCACAGTTCAGCAGAAATCAAACACAATTAGGGCACAGTTCAGCAGAAATCAAACACAATTAGGGAACAGTTCAGCAGAAATCAAACACAATTAGGGAACAGTTCAGCAGATATCAAACGCAATTAGGGCACATTTTCAGAGCTGCAAAAAGAAAAGAATTTACTCACCTGGCACTGGCAGAAGTCTTCTCTCCCCGTCTCCTCTCCTGGCCGGCTTCTCAGGCGCGCAGTTCCCACGGAGCTCCCTCCCTCCTCCAATCTCCCGCACTGATTGAATCAGGGCTACGGGAAGATGGCCACCCGAAGCCCTGTACTGGAGGCATAAATAGTCTCCAGAGCAGGGCAAGTGACGCCGACGTCACTGAGCCGCCGAGGCCCCTACGATCTTGAGGCCCCAAGCAGCCGCTTGGTTCGCTTTATGCCTCGCGGCGCCCCTGTCCACCACGCAGCTGCTGTGGGTTCTACTATACAGACAGGCGCCCAAAGGATTTAGTACTCATAATAGCTGCTACAACCGCTCTCAAGATAAAAAGCCAATGGAGCTTTAGCTGATGAAAAACAGGATATGTACTCTGTGCAGGTGATAGTAATGTAGCGTTTCTTAAAGCAGGCTTTCTACAGCTGCAAACTGCAGTTTCGTTTTGCTGCTCCGCCTGGTATATTTCCCCTCCTGTAGCCGCTTAGCAGATTGAAAAATAAGTTTGCCGAAATTTGCGCCTATATTAAAAAAAGATAAGACTACATCATCCGCTACTGAAAACACACTTTAACAAGTAAAACATAATCGCTACATAAATGTAACACAATACATTTAAAGCCAATATATTAAATACACGATAATTGCGCCCATTTCATGTAGCGGCTATTTCAAATGTACGCGCTCAGAGGGTAATTTGGGCGCTGGCAAAAGACGGAGCCCCAAAAAACTGCCATTTGGCCACCAGTAATAGCTGGCAGCCGAATTGCATCTTACCCCATGGCAGCCTGGAGCGGAAAAAGTAATTAACGCTGCCGGGAAATTTACAATAGCAGGGTGAGCCATTTTTCAGCTTCACCCTGCGTCCAAATTTCCCTGTGCCCTTGTTGCATGTAGGCCTTTCCAGTGCTCAAGGCCCACTGCCACCAACGCCCCCCACCTCCCTCCACTGAATATCATTCTGTTCAACAACTTAACTAGCGATCACTGGTTTGCAAAAGGGCAAGCCTGTTTTATGCCTGGTACACACAATGCAATTTCCTATCAGATCGACAAGACGATTCAATAATTTTAAACAGGTTGGATTGTTTTTCTGATAAATTCTCTAATCACTTCTATAAAAAATCAATTTGATCTATCGATCTGATGGAAAATTGCATGGTGTGTACCAGACAGGCATTAGTGACACATGTGTATGTGTGTATGTTTCCTCTCAGCTGACAAATGATTGTATTTCCTGACAAAGCAGTGAATGCCTCGGTATTGAAGTAGCCGAGCAGCATTCATCTCCCTCTCTGCTCTGCCATAATCAGAAACCTGTTGCTCAGCTATCAAAAGATATCAAATAGCTGATACCTGAAAATTGTAACCCATTACCTCCATATGGGTCTTAACTACTGTATAGGTTCTTTTCAGTAAGCAGATAGCTTTTCTGTTTTGTAAATGAACAGGTATAAACCTGTCTCCTGTTTACCTATTAACATGGCCTGTTCAGTAACAATCCCATCTCCAAATCCACTGCTGCTGACCTGATAACACTGGAATGCTTATTGAAATGCTGCTTTTATTGCTATGCCTTCTTGATCCAGAGTACACAGATTGCAATTTCCCGTCCGATCGACAGAAAGTTGCATCATAAATACATGTCCAAAATGCTTCTGACTGATAACTGGATCAATTTTGGAAAAATTGAAAAAATTGAAAAGTTTAAACTGCAGCCAATATTACACCGTTAATGGCAGGGTTCTCAAACTTGGCACACTTGGTCACTGGGTGACTGGGATTACTATTCAGGAAAGTGGCTGGAGACTACAAAAGCCAATCAAAATTCACCTCTTGATTTTCAAGGTCATGATTTAAATTGCTGCAATTCTTATACTGTTACAATGGCACAGGACTCAAACCTGGTGCAGTCGGTCACTGGGGGATAGGGGTTCAAATTCAAAAAAGTGGCAAACACCCAATCAGATTTGTTTTCTTGATTTCAATTGGAAAATTTAAACTGATATATCCATCTACAGTATCTATCTATCTATCTATCTATCTATCTCCTGTATATATATATATATAACATATATATATATATATATATATATATATATATATATATATATATATATATATATATATATATATATATATACATATATTATACAGTATATATAAGTGGTGGCTCTAATAATTGGTGTATAAGTGGGAAGCAGGAAATCTGAATGTCAGAAATGCCACAGAAGTTTGGGTTCCACCATAGGCACCCATGCAAATATCATTTACTGGTTGAAATTTCAGTGGCCACTATTTGTAGCCACAATGTGCTTAGTGGGTGGCCTCAATGCCAAAAATTCCAGCTGTAAATGATGTTTGTATGGGCACCTATAGCAGCGCCAAAGTTTCTGTACCACCTCAAGTATTTTTGTTTTTTTTTTGCTGTGAATTTGCAGCGGGGAGTGGGGGCAGTTAAGGTTAGGCTAAAGGGTTTTGTGGCAGGGAGAAGGGGGCGGTTAAGGTTAGGCACAAGGACTGGGGGGTTTTAAGGTTAGGCATCAGAGAGTGTGGGTTAGGGTTAGGCATCAGTAGGTGGGTGCTTAGGGTTGGTCATTGGAGGGGAGAGGGGAATGTGTGAGTAGGGCTAGGTAAACTGTAGTAAAACATTGGTAACATTTATCATTGGAATTACCTCTGTAAAATAGTAGAATATCAGTATATGTTACCGATATACTACTATCAGATATTTCCCAGTGCCCAAATTTCCTGGCACCTTTATTTGGGGTATGCATGTAGAGGTCCTTTCACACTCTGCAAACTGTGTTGCAATAATACAATACAATACAATACAATAACATTTGTAAAGCGCTTTTCTCCCATAGGACTCAAAGCGCATAGTTGTGTCTCAGATTAATACAGGGTTGCAGGCTGGGTTGTGTTACAGAGGAGATAGTCAGATGTTCATGAATGCCAGACTAAAGAGGTAGGTTTTCAGTTTAGACTTAAATGCTTCCAGGGATGGGGCTGTCCTGACTGGGTGTGGCAGGGAGTTCCAAAGTGAAGGGGCAGCATGACAAAAGGCTCTGTCTCCAAGGGTTTTGAGGTGGACTCTGGGGGTGACCATGGTGTTGCGTCCTTTTGATCTAAGATTGTGGGGGGTGTGATGCAGTTGCAACAAGTCCTTCAGGTATCCAGGGCCCAGATTGTGCAAGGATTTGAATGTCCGTAAGCCATTCTTAAACAGAATTCTCCATTTTATCGGTAGCCAGTGGAGTGAGCTAAGGGTTGGTGTTATGTGGCAATGGCGGGGTTGGCTCGTTAACAGCCTTGCGGCGGCATTCTGTACTAATTGCAGGCGGCGTAAGTCGGCGTAAGTTATGCAGGCCTGTGTAGAGGGCGTTGCAGTAGTCTAACCTTGATGTGACGAAGGCATGGACTAGGGTTGGAAGATCCTCTGAAGGAATTAGGTGTTTATTCTTTGCAATATTCCTTAGATGAAAGAAGAAATGTTTCACAACAGCTGAGATTTGATTCCTGAAGCTTAATTTCCTATCGAAAAGGAATAGAAAAACCCATTTTTGCAAAAGTATAAACCAATTTATTAATAATCTTAAAAAAGACACGCAGTGTTAGTCCCTAAAGTGCAAATCCCCATAAGTTAAAAAGACCCAGGAAACATGTCCTAAATCACCAACTGCATGTAATAACCCTTATACACAAGCCTACTACTGGAGCAGATTGGACTTGCATATTAGGTTGGATGCATCCATCATCCTGAAGCATATATTTGCATTGTGAACTGCTATTTGCTGCCTATGCTTTGCAGCTTTGCTTGTGCTGGATAATACTATATACAAGATTCCGACTGGAGCAGCTTGGATCTGCATATTAGACTGGATGCACTTTGTGCTTGCCATTTATAGTGTGAACGCAGTTGATTTGCTGCATGTTGAACTTATCCTGCTTATTGTTCACAGCACCAGTGTTATTCACAGCAACAGGAACTTTATTTGCAGGCCTGCTTTACAAAGTGCACTTAGGGTTTAGGCAGGGAGCGTTACCTGGAGTGGTCTCTCTCCTCTGCCAGGGTTATTACATGCAGTTGGTGATTTAGGACATGTTTCCTGGGTCTTTTTAACTTATAGGGATTTGCACTTTAGGGACTAACACAATACCAAAGAATAGCAGTTAAATTTATTAGGAGGAAATGGAATATAATTTACATGGACAAATATATCTCAGCGAGAATTATTCCCAGAGGTATACGTGAGAGAGTAGTACCTGCATCGCATCTACTGACAGAGAGATTTACACCTGTTTGGCAAACAGAATGTATTGAACATGGAATTAGAGTTATGCAAATTATGGTCAAGGAGGAAAAAATACAGATAATAGATCTAGAGAAAACAATGAATGAGTGTTTAGAACAATTAAATAAATATAAGGATGATCCGAAATTTGAAGAATTTAATTTGAGAACTAAAAAGATTCTAGATAAAGAACAAATGCAGGTGAAAAAAACAAAAATGGAAAAAATGACCCGTGATCAAAAGGATTGGAAGTCAGGTAATATTTTTAATTTAAGAAAGCCTCAAGAAGGGGGTGACCCCAGAAAAGGTAAGTATAAGAGAAAATTTAGGAGACAGAAAAAGGTGAGATGGGGAGAAACTACATATAGCTCATCTGAAGGAATGAGTGATAGCGACGCCTCCACAGAAAGTGGGAACACAGGTAGTGGGGGGTCACAAAAAGATCTAGGAGCAGGAATTTCAACAGGTGAGGATGAAGAGGATTTTTTAGTAGAGCAGTTGGAAGTGGAGAAGGAAGAAGGCATGAGAACCAGATCGGGTATAATCCTACGGGAAGTAGTCAATTAGAATCATTCAATGTCATCAATCTAACTGATCATATACTGAATGAGAACCATTATCAGGTTTTGAGTATGGGATTAACTTTCTGTCCCACAGCATTGGGCGATGAATTTGAGGTTTATAAAGACATAAGCCTGTTTTTGAGACGGGTATTATTGAAAAAGATGCATATGGAAAAAGAAAAAGTTGAAAAAAGCCCCAATTCAGGCGCCCTTATGCTTACTGAGAGTTCTAATGATCAGGGAATGGATGACATTGACAACTGGGATCTAGATGTGTTACTAAATTTAAATGATGAGACTCAGGAAATGGAAGAAGAGAGGCCCAATAGAAAAATGTACACAGAATTAAGAAATAAATCAGAATACATGCCGGCTTTGACGACCAACCGGTCAACAGCAGTTTTTATGGAATTGGTGAAACAAGATTTGAAATCAATAAATTGGAAGTCCTGGGGAATTAATAATCTCACCAGGGGACAAAGGATGGCACTCGAAGAAATTCGGGGATGGCAAGATACTGCAATAAAAAAAAGAGTGACAAGGGGGGCAACGTTGTGTTGCTCCCCTTGATTAAATATAATGAAGAAATACAACGCTTATTAAGTGATAAAGATAATTATCAGAGAATTAGAGGGGACCCTATGCCCAATTTGAAAAGACTCATTAATAACAAGATTAGTTGGGGCTACATAGAAAATGTGATCTTAGAAAGAGAGTACAGATTTATGGAGGTGAAGACATTTAATGTGCCTGTAATATATATTCTCCCTAAGACACATAAAAATGTAAGAGATCCCCCGGGAAGGCCCATTATTGCTGCTAATGGGGGTCCCCTTGAGAGAGTAGCAAAATATGTGGACAAAAAATTACAACCCATCATGATGGGATTGCGATCCTTTGTCAGGGATTCGATGCAGGTACTAGAGAAAATTGAAGAGGTTGTTTTGCCAGATGAATGTTATTTGGTATCTCTGGACGTGGAGTCGCTATTCACTTCAATTCCAAATGAGACGGGATTAAAAGCCCTTGCCTTTTATTTAGATAGCTACTATGGTGCTCATGAGGAAATGCACAATGAATTTGTATGGGATCTAATGAAATTAATCTTGGAAAATAATTACTTTCAATATGAGGGAAGGTATTACCAGCAGATTAGGGGCGTGGCCATGGGGGCGGCGTGCTCTCCGGCCTACGCGTGCCTGCACTTGGGAAGATGGGAGATGGAGGAAGTGTATGGCGCGCGTGGGTTCGGGGAGCATGTCGCCCTCTGGCTGCGTTTTATTGATGATATTGTAATGATCTGGAAGGGGGACGAAATCTCCCTTAGGAAATTTGTAGATCAACTGAATAATAATGATAGGAATATCCATTTAACATATGTGTATGATAGAAAAAAGATCACATTTCTGGATCTAACTTTGAGAAGGGAAGGGAATAAATTAATCTCTGGGGCCCATAGAAAAGCAACGGCAGGTAATACGCTATTGCATGCCAAGAGCTTCCATCCCCATACTCAAATAAAATCGGTCCCCACGGGTGAATTTTTACGTATTAGACGCAATTGCGCAGATTTGGATGAATATAAACAGGAAGGTAAAGCTTTGCAAAAGCGCCTAAGGGAACGAGGTTACCCTAATAGAATGCTTAAAAAAGCGTATGTGCGGGCCCTAAAAACAGAAAGAGAACAATTATTGCGGAAAAAAGAAAATGAAAAGAATAGCGAGAGCCAGGCTACGCGCATTATAACGAGGTATGGAAGCCATTGGCAGCAGATGCGTGAAATACTGAATAAAAACTGGGGAGTATTATTGTTAGACAGTGATATAGCCAAAATAGTGGGTGAAGCACCACAAATAACAGCAAGAAGATGTAAAAATATTGGTGATATGCTGGTGAAAAGTGAAATGACTATTCCACGAACCTGTAATCTAAAGGGCATGTACAGATGTGCTGGATGTAAGGTGTGTAGATTTGTGCAGCAGGGGAACACCTTTGCTAACAGTGATGGAACAGAAGAATACAAAATCAACAGTTTTATAAATTGCATGACTACTAGAGTCATATATCAGATAATATGTCCATGTGAAAAGATTTATGTGGGCAAAACGAAGAGAGACGTGGGCTCCAGAATTAAGGAACATGTAAAAGATATTAAAAAAAGAGAGCAATCTAGTCCCTTAGCAGTACACTTTGAAGAATTTCATCAGGGTAATCCAGATGGGATGAAATATAGAGGAATTTATAGATTACAGATTAGTGGGAGACGGGGCGATTTCGATAAGATTTTATATCAGAAGGAATGTATGTGGATTTACAGATGTGATAGTCTAGTGCCCAAAGGTCTCAATTCTGATTTGAATTTAAAAGTGTTCCTGTAGCTGTAGCCCCCGTTTCTCTCAAGCTATTTATATTATTGAGGTAAAGTGTGAGTGATGAGTGTGTGGGGTTTGGTTTATTTCTCTTCTCCCCCCCACCATCCCTCCCCGAACATTCACTTATTGTCTAATTAAAAGAAAGAATAAGAAATTTGCACATAAATGAAAGCCATCCATTGGATAGATAAAAGGAAAGCAACTTGGCAGGGAAAGAGTTAATGGAAAGATCCTGTGATGCACCTACTATATAAGGCCACTGGATGGCAGCACAAGTGCTTTTGATACTGAAGAAAGCTGGCACTCAGCTGAAACGCGTTTATCGATTGTGGTTGTGTTGGGCCACTGTTGCTGGAGGAGGTGTGAGAAGCCTGTGCTGTTTGCAGCATCCATGTGAGTGGAGAGGGGAGAGGCTGCTGTGTGTCCCCCTGACTACTTCCATACCATCTTTACCCCACAGGGAGACGTCCCTGATGGGGCAGCAATCTGAGAAGCCATCTAAATTCACCTGCTCCCCCGCAGCCTTAGCGGGGTAGAGCGCAGCGTGCGGTGACTCAACCACCTAAGACCCGGAACCTGTGTCGTGTCACTACTGCATGCACCCAGGAGGGTGCTGGTAAGCTAAATCACAACTCTGTTGATTGATTATTATAACCCTGAAGCATATATTTGCACTGTGAACTGCTACCAGCTGAATATGCTCTGCATCCCTGTTTGTGCTGGATAATACTATATACAAGCTTGCTGTTGGAGTAGCTTGGACTTGCATATTAAGTTGGTTGCATCTATCATCCTGAAGCATATATTTGCACTGTGAACTGCTACTTGCTGCATATGCTTTGCATCCCTGTTTGTGCTGCATAATATTATACACAAGCCTACTACTGGAGCAGATTGGACTTGCATATTAGGTTGGATGCATCCATCATCCTGAAGCATATATTTGCATTGTGAACTGCCATTTGCTGCCTATGCTTTGCAGCTTTGCTTGTGCTGGATAATACTATATACAAGATTCCGACTGGAGCAGCTTGGATCTGCATATTAGACTGGATGCACTTTGTGCTTGCCATTTATAGTGTGAACGCAGTTGATTTGCTGCATGTTGAACTTATCCTGCTTATTGTTCACAGCACCAGTGTTATTCACAGCAACAGGAACTTTATTTGCAGGCCTGCTTTACAAAGTGCACTTAGGCCCGGTTCACACTTGCGGTGGCCCTCCGGAATCGCCGTGCCGGAGCCGCACCGCCTGCAGAACGGACGGAACGGACGCACGGCATAGCAATTAAAGCCTATGCGTCCGTTCACATGGGTCCGTTCTGCAGAACCGGAGCCGGACCGGATCCGGGCCGGATCCGGACTCCGGCCTCCGTTCCAACATGCGCTATTTTTTCATCCGGCCCCTCCGGCAGCCGTATCCGGGGCGGAGCCGGACTGCACCATCCGGCCAATACAAACAAATGGGAACCGGAGGCCGCACAACACACTGGCTGAGAAATCCGGATGTTCTACCCCACTTCCTATGCGGATTTTTGCGGCGATATTGGCTGGGGACACCTGGGCAAGCATTTTGGAGTGGAGCAGCACGAGCTGGAGGTGTTGGCAGGATGTTGGCAGCATGTCGGAGGTGGAGGTGAGTGCTAAACAGCAGAGGGCCTGATTCCACAGGTCCCCCTTCTGCTGACCTCCCAGACCCCAACATTTTTTTTTTTTTTTACGTTAACTTTGCCAAACGGATCCGGATCGCATCCTGATTACCACCTGATGCAACCTGACCGGATCCGGATCGGATCCGGATCAGAACCGTACGGTTCCGATCCGGATCCGGTCCGGATCCGGTCAGGTCATCCGGTCCGTTTGGCAAACAACCGCTAATGTGAACCGGGCCTAAGGGTTTAGGCAGGGAGCGTTACCTGGAGTGGTCTCTCTCCTCTGCCAGGGTTATTACATGCAGTTGGTGATTTAGGACATGTTTCCTGGGTCTTTTTAACTTATGGGGATTTGCACTTTAGGGACTTAACACTGCGTGTCTTTTTTAAGATTATTAATAAATTGGTTTATACTTTTGCAAAAATGGGTTTTTCTATTCCTTTTCATTTGTTTGCACACAATATGTGCTCTATTTTTGATACTTAATTTCCTATCAATCAGTACTCCCAGGCTGTGCACACAGTCTGAGTTTTTCAGGTCTGAGCTCCCTATCCTTAGCGGTGTTGGTTGAGACTGGGGCTGCTTTGCTGTTGAGCCCTGGCCCTCAATAACAAGAACCTCAGTTTTGTCAGCATTAAGTTTTAGCCAATTAATATTCATCCACTCCTAAAGCTCAGCTAAGCATGAGTTTATTTGTGGAGTAGGGTCTGTGATGCCAGGTTTGAATGACAAATATAGCTGGGTGTCATCAGCATAGCAATGATATGTCAGGCCATGTTTTTGTATGATTTCTCCAAGTGGCAGCATGTATATGGTGAAAAGTAAAGGGGATAATATTGCGCCCTGAGGTACACCGTATTTTAGTGGTACAGGGTTGGAGAGGAAGGGCCCTAAGGCTACCCTTTGTGTTCTGCCAGCCAGGAAGGAGTTGAACCACTGGAGAACAATGCCATCTATGCCACAGTACTCTTGTAGCCTGTTGAGCAAGATTTCATGATCAACTGTGTCAAAAGCCGCTGAGAGGTCGAGCAAAATCAGGATGGAACATTGACCCTTGTCTCTTGCAATGAGCAGATCATTGCAAATCTGGGTGAGGGCTGTTTCACAGCTGTGATATTTCCTGAAGCCAGATTGAAGAGGGTCAAGGATGTTGTTTCTGGAGAGCCTGTCTTCAAGTTGGAGGTAGACAGCCTTTTCAATAACTTTTCCCAGAAAGGGGAGGTTAGAGACAGGTCTGTAGCTGTTTAAAGCATCTGGGTCTAAGGATGGTTTCTTGAGTAGTGGCCTGACGATTGCTTCTTTCAGAGTAGAGGGAAACCACCCTTCTTGTAAGGAACCCTTGACTATTTTGTGGAATGCTGGTGTAAATAGTTCAGGGCATTTCAACATGAACTTAGTGGGGCCAGGGGCCAGATCGCAGGTAGTCTGGCGAAGGTTTGAGAGGATGTTCAAGATGTATTTTTCAGTGATTACTTTAAAATCAGACCATGGTGGTAGGCTATTTTTGCACCTGTTATATGGCTCTGCATGGGTTTCTTGGGCTGTGAATTGAATGGCAGATCGTATGGAGGAGACTTTGTCTGAGAAGAAGTGGGCAAATTTTTCGCACAGTTCCTGTGAAGGTCTGATGCTGGATTTCCTGCAAGATGGATTGCAGAGACTGTCAACCGTGCGTAATAGTTGGGCAGGTCTGTTGGCTGCATTTGCAATTTCGTGAGACAGGAATAAGGACTTCTTTTTGCTAATCGCCGTTTGATATTTTTTCAGGTGAGCAGTTAGAGAAAGTTTGTCATCAGGGGACTGGTGTTTGCGCCACCTTCGTTCCAATCTGCGTCCCTGTTTCTTTAGTTCCTTTATAGAGTTGTCAAACCAGCGAGCGTGATGTAATGGTGCGGAACATTTTATCTTTAATGGAGCTATGGCGTCAAAAGCAGCTGAGACATCGTGGTTATATTTAAGGACCATGGGTTCAAGGCCTAAGTTGTGATCTGTCAGTTCGCCTAGATTGAGGCTGTTCTGCAGGTGTTGGGGTGTCAAACCTTTCAAGGACCGATATTTTATTAGTTCTTTCACTTGGTGTTTTGTAGCCGGTGCTGTAAAGGAGAAGTGGAACGTGTGGTGGTCTGACCAAACTACTGGATCAATTTCCACATTGGATATTAGGAGTTCTGAATGGAAAATGGGGTCCAGAGTGTGTCCTTTTTTGTGGGTAGGGAGGTTGATGGCTTGAGAGAAGCCCAGTTCAGTTCATTCATGGAGAGAAGTAGCTCAGTTCCAAATTGGGAAGAGTGTGTATCGACCCATGCGTTAAAGTCTCCCAGAATTATCCACCTAGGGTGTTTCAGTGTTATGCAAGATACAAGTTCTGCTATTTCCTTGAGAAAAGCTGAGCCACCATTAGGGGGTCGGCAGACAAGCAGTATGTTTATTTTTTTCTCAGCTGAGAGTTCGGCTGCCAGACATTCAAAAGAGTGGGTGGGGGCTACAGCAAGGGGTTTAATATTCAAACTGGATTTGAAGCACAGAGCTAATCCTCCTCCCTTGCGGTTTTGCCGTTCACAGTGTAAAACTGAGTAATTGTCTGGTACCGCAGCCGCAAGAGTGGGTCCTGAGTTCTGATCCAACCATGTCTCTGTAATTAAAGCTAGATCTGAAGCCTCTATTAGATCATGAATAACTGCTGTTTTGTTGTTTATGGACCTGGCATTGCAGAGTACTGCTTTAATGTTGTTTGCCTTAACTTTGAGGCCTGTGTTCGTAGCTCCTGGCTGGGGGTTGTAATCAGGAGTGTGGCAGCTGTCTCTGTTATCTGGGTCCTTTACTGATACAGCTGATTTATAGATATGTGAGGATTGCTTTGGCTTTGAGTTATGGGTGCCTGCATGTCTTTCCCTCTTACCCCGGCTTGTTTTCTTGAGAATCCCAAGGGATTTTAGAGGGGTAATCAAAGCAGAATCTATTTGTAAGAGTTTCTTGGGAACAGAGGTTGCAATAAAGAAAAGCATCTCAGCTGAGTATTTTAATGGTGACATTTGGACAGCTGATAGACATCCTGCTGAGATCAAAGGGAAGGGGTCTTTTGCAAGCTGTAAGAAGGATCAGGAGCTGAGGGTTGAAGAAACTTGAAGAATTTCAAAGTTTGAGGTCAGCTTCTAGCAGGCTAGGCATTTTCAGTCCAAGTCCAATTTTAATCCAGTTTAAATATCAGCCATCCAAAGTGATCCATAATTTCTGATGAGCTGTAGTTGTTGCCAGAGAGGTGATGAATAGGATTCCTCTGTATTTTGGGTTGTTTGAATGAATAGGATTCCTCTGTACAAGAGACAGCTCAGGGCTCCTGCTGAGAAAGGCCCTATTTAGAGTCAAGGTGTGAACTTTCTCAGCTGTGGCTGATGTCCTGCAGAGATCAAAGGGCCTGTATAGACTGAATTGTCCTTACACAGAGATGTATGGATGGACAGCATGGATTTGAAAACACAGTCCTTTGTTTAGGAATTTGAAGATATAATATATAATATATGTAGAAAAATATAGTCTATTGAGCCTAGATGCTGTAGATAATCGATTAAAGTTACTCACAGGATGGGAGAGGGCGGGCACAAAGAGACAGAAAGTCTTTAAGGTCTCAGGTCAATTCCAAGGAAGGTGTGCAGTGTTCAGCCGTGTGTGATACCAAGGAAGATCCAATCCAGCTTAAATCTTTGCCATCCCAAGTAATCCAGATGTTCTGAAAGGTTATAGGTGTTGCTGGAGAAGTGCTACATTAGAATCTACTGAAATTTCGGTCCAGTCTTTCCATTAAGAGGTTTAAAGTAGCAGAAATGATATGTAATGTCTGGAGCAGCCTTAGAGAGCTGAAAAGTCACCCATTAGACATGCAGTTAGACCGTACAGTGGAGCATACAGTACAATGAAAGAATGCTTCACTGCCACTGTAAACATGCACGTTGTCCGGTAAATGCACAGCATGCGCATTACTCCGATGAGAACAACCGCACCGTGCGCACCCTATGTGAACAAACGATAGAAATATTATTGCATTGCATTTGGCTGTGATAGTATTGCCCATTACGACAAAACGCAACTGATTCTGTGTGAAAGGACCTTAACTGGGCCACCATCCAACTTAATATCAATGTAATTTACAAGTAGGATAATGCAGAATAGTACAGTTTACAGTAGTGATTTTTGTACATTGTAGAATAATGTCTTATGCAATAGTGTGCATTTCTCTAGCTTTTGTATCTTTTGCTTGTATGACTTTCTTATTTTTTGTTGACATGTATTTGGCTATACATGCTTATTATAAGGGTGGCTTCTTTTCAGAAATCTGCAAGGAAAATTATTATTTAATCAAAGGAAATGGAAGGTTAGAGTGTCATGGGACATCATTTAACTAATCTCTCTTCCATCTCTCATGATGACATTTTCATTTATTTTTTTTACCCATGTTGCTTATTCCCTTAACAAATCTGTTATTATGGTAATTTGTTTATAAAGTAATCATCAGAGCTGGAAATGGTGAAGAGAGCACAGTCCCTTGCGCAGACCACTTACAACCACTTATACCGCAGCTCTCTTGTGATGTTATTGTTCTCAGTGGAAACATTTTTTATGTTTCTATCATTTTTATGAAGTTTTTTTATAAAACAGAAAATTCAGTAAATCTGTAAGTGCAAATGCAGAACTGGGCTAGCCACACCATCATAAGTGCATTGCCGCAACATTTGGAGAAAAAAACCAATGGGGTTGATTCATTAAGCTTATGTGAGCAGCGCAAGTTGTGCACACACTACGTGCGGTAGTGCTGTGTAGCGTGCGCAGGTAACTTACGTGCGCTCCATTCACATAACAGGAAGTTACAGAAGCTCTACATCTCACCTAAACATATCACAGCTAGATGGTGCAAAAATTGTAACTACCAAACTGCACAACTTAAGCCAGTACAGCATGATGGATATGAGAAATGTGCCAAGAAGGCCTCTTTCACACTACATGCGATTCAAATTAGCGATTTTGAATCGGTACTGCATGCTGTGGGTGGAAGGACAATCGGCGGCCAGCTTGCTTGTATCAGTTACTTTGTCCATTAATCCATTAATGTATGGGCAACTAAATGTTTACTGATAAAATGAATGTTTTGCTCTTTTTATTATGCACAGATTTTTTACACAGATTTATAAAAGTAACCAATATTTATTTTCCCTACCTTTATTACGGTAATCCCTTCTATACAGACATTATTAATTTATTGAATTATGTTTGTAAAAAGTTATAATTTCACATCTGCGTGCAAGTTATTATTTTTTGTGTACATTGTGCCAACATCTTCCATAGCACTGTACATAGTGCAATAACTTACAATAATGGTTACATAGTTACATAGTTACATAGTTATTTTGGTTGAAAAAAGACATACGTCCATCGAGTTCAACCAGTATAAAGTACAACACCAGCCTGCTCCCTCACATATCCCTGTTGGTGAGCATAGATACATGAGCAGTTAAACACACTGTACAATCAGGTAAACCAGTGACACGAGTACAAACCGGCATTCCACAAAATAGTCAACGGTTCCTTACAAGAAGGGTGGTTTCCCTCTTGTTTGAATGAAGCACTCGTCAGGCCACTACTCAAGAAACCATCCTTAGACCCAGATGCTCTAAACAGCTAAAGACCTGTCTCAAACCTCCCCTTTCTGGGGAAAGGTATTGAAAAGGCCATCTACCTCCAACTTGAAGCCAGGCTCTCCAGAAACAGCATCCTTGACCCTCTTCAGTCTGGCTTCAAGAAATATCACAGCTGTGAAACAGTCCTCACCCATATTTGAAATCTTGCTTAACAGGCTACAAGAGTACTGTGGCATAGATGGCATTGTACTCCGATGGTTCAACTCCTTCTTGGCCGGTAGAACACAATGGTAGGCTTAGGGCCCTTCCTCTCCAACCCTGTACCAAAATATGGTGTACCCCAGGGCGCAGTATTATCCCCTTTACTTTTCACCATATACAGTTCATGCTGCCACTTGGAGAAATCATACAAAAACATGACCTGACATATCATTGCTACAATGATGACACCCAGCTATATTTGTCATTCAAACCTGACGTCACAGACCCTACTCCACAAATAAACGCATGTTTAGCTGAGCTTCAGGAGTGGATGAATAATACCTGGCTAAAACTTAATGCTGACAAAACTGAGGTTCTTGTTATCGAAGGTAAGGGCTCGTCAGCAAAGCAGCCCCAGTCTCAACCAGCACCGCTAAGGATAGGGAGCTCAGACCTGAACAACTAAGACTGTGTGCGCAGCCTGGAAGTACTGATTGATGGAAAATTAAGCTTCAGGAATCAAATCTCAGCTGTTGAGAAACATTCCTTCTTTCACCTAAGGAATATTGCAAAGATTAAACACCTCATTCCTTCAGGGGATCTTCCAACTCTAGTTCATGCCTTCATTACATCAAGGTTGGACTACTGTAATGTTATCTATACAGGCCTTCTAAAGAAAGACCTACACTGTCTGCAATAAGCACAGAATGCTGCCGCAAGGCTGTTAACGAGCGAACCCCGCCATTGCCACATAACACTAACCCTGTGTTCACTCCACTAGCTACTGATAAAATGGAGAATTTTGTTTAAAATTGGTTTACTGACGTTCAAATCCTTGCACAATCTGGACAATAGATACCTGAAGGACTTGGTGCAACTGCATCACCCCACCCCCCTATCTAAGATCAAAGGGATGTAACACCCTGGTCACCCCCAGAGTTCACCTCAAAACCTTTGGAGACAAAGCCTTCTGTCATGCTGACCCTACACTTTGGAACTCCCTGCCACACCCAGTCAGGACAGCCCCATCCCTGTAAACATTTAAGTCTAAACTGAAAACCCACCTCCTCAGTCTGGCATTCATGAACACCTATCTCCTCTGTAACACAGTCCAGCCTGCAATCCTGTATTGATCTGAGACACAACTATGCGCTTTGAGTTCTATAGGAGAAAAGCGCTTTACAAATGTTATTGTATTATATTGTAAATACATAGAACTGATGTATAGTTTGAAAAAATTGCCAATGCAATAGTACATGTTCTTTTGATAAAATACACAGAAACAGGACACACAACACAAAAGCTGACTAGAGGGTTGTGAAGTGGAGACACTAGGGGTGTAGACAATAAGGTTAGTGGATGAGGCAGTGAGCCTCAAATTCTAGCTGTAGCAAATTATAAGCTTGATTCCATAGGTGTGTCTTAAAGGGATACTGTAGGGGGGGCGGGGGAAAATTAGTTGAACTTACCCGGGGCTTCTAATGGTTCCCCACAGACATCCTGTGCCCGTGCAGCCACTCACCGATGCTCCGGCCCCGCCTCCGGTTCACCTCTGGAATTTCAGACTTTAAAGTCTGAAAACCACTGCACCTGAATTGCCGTGTCCTCGCTTCCCCTGATGTCACCAGGAGCGTACTGCGCAGGGGCAGACCATACTAGGCCTGCACAGTATGCTCCTGGTGAAATCAGCGGGATTGAGGACATGCCAACGCAGGTGCAGTGGTTTTCAGATTTTAAAGTCTGAAATTCCATAAGTGAACCGGAGGCGGGGCCGGAGCATCGGTGAGTGGCTGTGTCAGCACAGGATGTCTGCGGGGGACCATTAGAAGCCCCGGATAAGTTCAACTCATTTTCCCCCGACCCCCCTACAGTATCCCTTTAAGGATATGCTTAAAGGATACCCGAACTGAAATGTGACATAATGAGATAGACATGGGTATGCACAGTGCCTAGCACACTAATAACTATGCTGTGTTCCTTTTTTTCTTTCTCCGCCTGAAAGAGTTAAATATCAGGTATGTAAGTGGCTGACTCAGACAGGAAGTGACTACAGTGTGACCCTCACTGATAAGAAATTCCCCTTTTTTACCTCTTTCTTGCTCTCAGAAGCCATTTTCTGCTAGGAAAGTGTTTTATAGTTGGAATTTCTTATCAGTGAGGGTCACACTGTAGTCACTTCCTGTCTGAGTCAGGACTGAGTCAGCCACTTACATACCTGATATTTAACTCTTTCAGGCAGAAAAATAAAAAAAGGAACACAGCATAGTTATTTGTGTGCTAAGCACTGTACATGCACATGTCTATCTCATTATGTCACATTTCAGTTCGGGTATCCTTTAAGAATTTCCAAGCTTGGAGCAAGATGGACAGTCTGTGGGAGAGAGTTTCAAAAGAGAGGTGACACTTGTGAGAAATCCTGGAAGCATGGATGCAGGAGTGAGAGGAGGTGACCAAGCTGGACGACAAGAGGGTGTCATAGGAGGAGCGAAGGTTCTGGGTGGGATGATGATATCTGGGTATTAATGAAGAAATGTATGGAGAGGATAGCTTATAGCTTTGGATGATAGTGCTGACAGGTATTTTGTAATTTCTCAGTTTTCTTGTTGTATTACATCTTATTTGCATGCAAAATTATAAAAGGTGTCTGTAATTCTATTAATAAAGTGTAAACAATTATATGTAATAATTAATAAAGAGGAATGTTTCAAAAAATGCTAAACAAATGTTATAAAATGGCGTATTTGCTGTCTTCATGTTCTCCATTCTCTGCTGTACACACACTCTGTGATGGTAAATAGACCACGAAGGAAAATCATCTGTGCTTTATTTGCAGCATCAAATGAAAAGCAAGCAGGGATGACTAGCAATTATTGTGCCGTAACATAAATAAGATCAAAATTACACAAATTATATTTATACTTCTAAAATTTTGAAGGAAGTGCGATTCCATTTTAAGCTGTGCCCTGTGCCCCGCTGGACTGATGCCAGACGTACCACCATGACTTCTACACTTACATACACTGTCCATTGCTTATTAAACTATTCCATTCAAGGCTGTGATCAGGGTCATAATTTGAACTTGGGGGACCCTACTGCAACCCCCCCCCACCGTGTGTTAACCTTCCCAAATTCAATGCTGCAACAGATTGCTTCCATTGTCACATGTCGCTTTTCCGATCTCTAGCTGGTGCGGGGTCAGCCACTGATCGGCCTGTGACTTCAGAGCAGACAGAAGTACTTGTCCGGTGTGACTCTTGGATTTCAGGTAAGTCATCCCAAAGACGGCGTAACACCGTCGTACCTGGGATGTGGAATAGGCTCTGAGGGTGGGCAGTTGTAGTAGAGGAGGGCGCAGCAGCAGAGGAGAACTCAGCCGAGGACGATAGTGAAGAGGATGGAGGAGGAGCAGGAAGAGAAGAGGAGGTGGCAGCAGGCCTGCATGCAATTCATGGCAGTGTCACCAAGTCCACTGAAGAGCCATGCATTCCATGCTTCCCAGCCTTCAGCAGGATTACCCAATGTGCAGTGTAGGTGATATACCTGCCCTGATTGTGCTTTGAAGACCAGGTATCAGTGGCCATATGGACCCTTGCTGCAAAACTGTGTGCCAGAGATGCGGTGATTTGGCTCTGCACATTACGCTACAGGTTTGGTATTGCTTTTTTTGAGAAAACGTTTTTGCTGAGTACCTTCCACTGCGGTGTCCCAAATTGCAACACATTTTTAAAATGCCTGAGTTCACCGGCTTGTATGGTAACAGCTGGAGGGCTAAGACTTCTGACAAGCCAGCTATCAGACGCCGGGCAAGGGAGTGACTTTGAGACATCAAATTCTTATGCTCAAAAATGTCCTTCGCAGAAGCCTGACTGTTGACAGATGAGCAGGAACTGGTCAGAGGCGGAGTGGAGAGTGGTTGAAAAGGAACAAGAAGAGCAGAGGTTGACATTGCAAAAGACGCTGGACTAGAAGGAGGGTGGCTTTGACTTTGTGCTGCTTATCCTCGTGTGTTGCTCCCATTGTTATTTCTTTGTGGGAGATCAGGTGCCTTCACAAAGCAGTTGTGCCTAGGTGGGTGTTGGACTTCCCATGAGTTTCTTATGGCACAAGTTGCAAATGGCATTGCTGTTGTCAGAGGCACACACACACACAAAAATTGCCACATTGCTGAGGTTTGTGATGATGGAATTCTGGTGGTGAAAACAGCAGAAGTTGGCGGGTGTGTTGGCTGGCTGGCCCCAGGTCTTGATACATGCTGTTTGCCATAAAAAGCACTTATGATGAGGGGTATTGTGCAAGGTACTGTACCAATAGCAGTAGTGTGCACACCTGTGTCCACCAGCTAAAGTCAGTGAACTGGACAGTCACTGGATGCAGAGAACTGGAATATAACAATATCAAAAGGGAACAAAAAAGCACTTATGAGCGGCATTGTGTAAGGTACTGTACCAGTAGCAGCAGTGTGCACACCTGTGTCAGTGCACTGTGGTCAGTCAGACACACAGAACTACGATATCACAATAGCAAGAAAACCTATGTACCAGCCTTTAGAAGGGCTCTTTGGGAGCTCAGGACGCTGTACTAACAGCAAGAAACTCAGTGGGGACACAGAACAAAGGCCTAACTAATGATTTCCCTATCAGCAAACAGCTCTCTCCCTAATCTCCTTCACCGCAGCCACATAGTGTAAAATTGCTGCCGTGCTGGCGTTTTTATAGGGGGAGGGGGTCCAGGAGGGAGTGCCAGCTGATTGGCTGCCATGTGCCTGTTGACTCTGGAGTGAGGGGTCAAAGTTTGGCTCCATGGTAGTGTATAGGGGGCGGGTCGAACGCGCCATTTGTTTGCCTGTCGCTACGGACGTGAACACACGTTCTTTGCCGGGAACTGTCCGCCGGTGAACAGTTCGGGCCATCTTTAGTGATTGCCTAGGGTGTGTAAAGTATAAATAGCATTAAACATTACATTTTTTTTATACAGAACTATGCATAAGACCTGAAAGAGGGATGACTGATGAGAAAATGGGGGCAAATGGATTTGGTTAAAAATAGTGAATGTCCATCTAAAAGAGGGACAGTTGGCACTAGGGATGAGTTTCCATATTCCGCTTAATTCCGATTTCTGAGTTTCTGACCGAAAATCGGCTTACTGTGGTGGAAATAGGTATGCAGAAATCAGAATTCTGTGGAAATACAGCATTACTGAGACTCTGAAATTTTAGGCCAATCACCAGACTCGGAAACAGTGGACCAATCAGAGAATCAGTAGTGTACCATGAAAATCAGATCACAGCAGAATTTTTAGGCCTCTCAGAAGACTTGGAAGTATAAGGTTAATCAGTGAATGCAAAGGTCTACTGCGGTTGCCGATTGGATTATAATGCGCATAATAGCATACATTTGCAAGAAATAGCGGATTTTTAAAATTCATTTTTACAATTAACTAACTTTATTGACAAAAAAAACCAAACAAAAAAAATCATTCTGCGGAAAACGGTAATCGGAAATTCCGATTTCCACAGAATTTGGCGGAGATCAGAAAGATACTTCTCAGAAAACGGAAGTCTGCCGGAATCCCTAGTTGGCACCTATGTTGTAAACAAACTTTATTCAACTTTCAACTCTGTCAAAGATAGCACCTCTGATCCTGAATAGAAAGCCCCATCATTAAATACAATGGGCCATGTGCAATTAACTTTTTCTCCTGAGTTTTCACCTAGGAGATAATTGTTCAACTTTTTTAAAAATAAGTTTTTGCACTTTAGAATTAAAAAGTAAGTACCAAAAAGTAGGATTAAAAGGTACTGTCATTTTTTTTTTGCTTGCTGATGGCTTAAAAGGCATTTTATTGAGAAAGTGTAAAAATATCACCCAGGAGAAATCATAGGAGAAAAAGGTCCTTGCATATGGGGCCAGTATGTGGTAATGGGGCTTGAAATAAAAAAAAAAAAGTATAACAGGAGTTGTTCACAGCTCAGCTTAAAATAACCCTGAGCAGACCTAAAAAATGCAATACCGAACTGGCTTGATCATGCACTCGTCCCTGTGAGTGTTTTGCCCATGTGTGGTTCTGCAAAGAATGAATCACGCATGCGCAGAACACTCACAGGAACAGGTGCATGATCGAGCTGGGCTGCTCATGCACAGTTGCGCACGATTCCTTGCCAATTTGTGCAGCTAACGGAGCTGCCGGTGGGAGATCAGAGGGATCTCGTGGTGGGCTGCAAGGGGTTGGAAGAATTATTTTTTAGGTCTGTTAAGGGTCACTTTAACAAAGTAGTACACATCTATTTCTATTAATATGTAATGTGTGGAAAGAGAAATAATGTCTTATTTTTTTTTGCTGAATTCAATGTAATCCAGCATTTACTGCATGCTGTGTGAAGAATATTTATTGGAGGGTCAGCATGAGCAGGACTTTAGCCAGATAGCGAACACTTAATTCTACATAATACCCCCCAAAACCTGCACAATCCATCAGTTCATTTGTATCAACAGTAGAAAATACGTTGAGCATTTACAGCTCAGCCCTCTTTGTTTCTATATTCTCATTCTAAACACGTCTGATAAAACCATTACACTCCTAAATGGAGCTGGAAAATGCAGGAAACTGTTCCAAGGAGTGCTGTAAACCACACAAGTTTTATTCCAGTTACTGGCCTGTTTTATGGAACATGAACCACTTCATTAAGCTATAAATACAAAATAACAAATACCGTATATAAAACAAAAAAACGTTTCAACTCAGACTCAGCAGAAACATCTATTTTACATTAACTTCAGAGCCAGCAAATTGCATATTTTTAACAATATTATTCTTTAAATTATTCAGTCAGTGTTTGGCCTTTGTAAAATCCTCCTCATCCTTTCCTCTCCCTGATTTGCATTCTGAAATTTTTAATGGGTGGTGACATCTTTAGTGCTGTCAGGTACAGCTCTGCAGAATGTTTAGTGTTCTGCATAGCTAAACAGCCTATGCCGCAACGGCAGAGCGAGTGAGCTTCAGCGACAGGTGAGCGGTGTGACTGGCAGTAGCGGC
Source organism: Hyperolius riggenbachi (assembly GCF_040937935.1). Lineage (NCBI taxonomy): Eukaryota > Metazoa > Chordata > Amphibia > Anura > Hyperoliidae > Hyperolius > Hyperolius riggenbachi. The sequence continues at coordinate 323,202,550 of NC_090650.1, forward strand.
AGGTCTCTGCAGCGTGTCGTCAGTAAGCCTGTTTTTTTGTACCAGCGGTCTCTGGTCCTTAAAGAGGAACTGTCGCGAAAATCTTAAAATTTAAAACACATACATATAAGGAGTACTTTTCTCCCAGAGTAAAATGAGCCATAAATTACTTTTCTCCTATGTTGTTGTCACTTACAGTAAGTAGTAGAAATCTGACATTACCAGACTAGATTTTGGACTAGCCCATATTCTCATAGGGGTTCTCAGGGTTTTCTTTATTTTTAAAAGCACTTAGTGAAGGGCAGTTGCTCCGTTTAACTGCCAAAACAGTGTACAGCGAGCAGGGAGGCTGGACAGCATCTTTATGTAAATCTTTTTCAGGGAATGTCTTTATAAAGAATAAATGCCATGCTGAGAATCCCCTATGGATAGATGGACTAGTCCAAAACCTGTTGGTAATGTCAGATTTCTACTACTTACTGTAAGTGACAGCAACATAGGAGAAAAGTAATTTGTGGCTCATTTTACTCTAGGAGAAATGTACATCCTATTTGTATGTGTTTTACATTTTAAGATTTTCATGACACTTCCTCTTTAAGGGGACCACTGGTACTAAAGTGGTTAATATGGCACACCACTAGATGTACCTATTCAGCTAAATCTAAACACTAGTGCAAAATCAACAAATGTAATAATATACTTATTCAGTTTTTTCCTACACATGAACAAAATGCATTAGATATGAATAGCCTATTGATTAACACCTGCTAGAGAGGGGTGTAACTAGAATTAATAGGGCCCCCCTGCAAAAATAATAGCATGGGCCGCCCTTGGTCCATTAACCCCATATGGGTCACATTATCGGGAGCCAGCGAATGGCAGCAGAGTGTTCTGCAGTGAAGCAGCATCTGGAAGCAGAAAAAATTACACACGCTCCGTCTACTCTCTACTCTGCATGGCGGGAGGAGATCGTGGTGACGGCTTTTGTGAGCAAAAGGGGAGGGTTCTTTTGGCGAATTGGCCGCACTTGCAGTTGGATAGAGAGAGGAGGAGGGCCCCGAAAGCCCCTGGGCCCCCCTGCAATTGCAGGGATTGCAGGGGTACTTGCTATGCCCATACTGCTAGACCTAATGAATGTTTGCATGAGCAAAAGAAATAAAAGTGCATCTACTGGGAAAGGACCCTAGCATGTATGTTATAATGTGCACTCTCTGTCTTCCACTTTGGAACCAGACCTCAGATTATAACTCAATATTCGCAGTACCTTCTAAGTTGCTAAAACCTTCTGATTCCATGAAGCTACAGTGGCACAGCAAAGGCTGAATATGTGACCCAGGCTTACACTACAAACTACGTGCGTGTGGCGTGCGTGTGTGAAACCCTGTGTTGGGAGTTGTTACAGCAACATTTTTTTTATGGAATTAAAACAATAATTTTGAAAGTAAGTGCTTCAGTTTGTGTGCAGATTCCAACCTGTGGTGCAGTCTGCACAGTTGTGTTGTTTCTGTCACTCTGTACCCAGGAACTTTTTCTGGTGTACTTCTGTCCAGTTGCATGGAGGAGAGCAGCAATGGAATATGGAGAGTCAGGCTCGGAGTGTAGTGTGCTCTCTGGTGGTCCCGGTCCGCTGTGGTCTGCCTGGAGCACCAGACATATGCATTACCACCATAGCCTGTCACACGCTCTTACCGCTACTGCTTGATCATGCCACTCTCTTACCGCTGCAGCTCACTTGCCCTGCCGTTTATGGGGAACACATCTGCTGCTATATGGGGAACACATCTGCTTGTCCGGGATTATCGCTGACTGCACTGAAGTGCATCCCGCTTCCCACAATGGATTGACTCCTATTTATAAAATGGGATCCGTTCACTGTCAGTTTTATTTATTTATTGTATTTAAAAAGCGCCAACATATTACACAGCACTGGGCATTAGTTAAGGTTACAGACAATATTTAGGGGTGACATACAGCAATATGACAATATAGGAATACAAGAAAAACCAGATCACTCAGCACAGTATGAGTACAAGGTAATGCTTAGTCAGTCACTGGATGGGAGCATGGAGATTAGGCCAGTCGGGTTCACTCAAATCCATAGCATGGGGGTACGGTAATTATTATTATTATTATTATTTAGTATTTATATAGCGCCAACATATTACGCAGCGCTGTACAGTGTATATACATATTGTCTTGTCACTAACTGTCCCTCAAAGGAGCTCACAATCTAATCCCTACCATTGCCATAATAATGGAGGTGCGTGAACAGGTAGGGGACACAAAGAGGAGGACCCTGCCAAAGGCTTGCAATCTAGAGGGAGCGGTAGGGACACAAAATTTTGAAGGCCTTCTTGAAGATGTTGAAGGAGGGGGCAACCCTAATGGGGGGAGGTAGGGAGTTCCATAGTGTTGGAGCAGCTCTTGAGAAGTCCTGGAGGCATGCATGGGACTGGTTGATGCGGGAGGCGGTCAGGCAAAGTTCATTGGAGGAGTGGAGTTATGCGATGAGTGGAGAAGGGACAAAAAAATGTCTTTTCTCAGCTCAAGTGGGAACACAGCCTCACACACTGTGGGCTGGTGCACACCGGAGCGGTTCTGCAGCGTTTTTTAAAATGTTTGCAGGGGGAAAACCGCTTGGCTAATGAAAGTGAATGGGATGGTGCACACCAGAGCGGGTCGTTTTTTCCACAAACGCAAACTCAGGGGCTGCAGTTATTAGATTTCTGAGGCGTTTCTGCCTTAATGTTAAAGTATGGGAAAGTGGAAAACCTCTCTGAAAAACGCTAGATCGGAGTGGTTTTCCAGGCGTTTTTGTTACAGAAGCTGTTCAGTAACAGCTTTACTGTAACAATATTTGTAATCTGCTACACAAAAATGCTCCAGAAAACGCTAGGCATGTTTAGAACACGTCTCTAAACGTGCCTAGAATCACTCTGAAATCTGCTTCAAAAACCTCTAGCGTTTTGCAGATCTGCTAGAGGTTTTTGGTGTGCACTGGGCCTGTGTTTGTAGGGGAAGCCTGGATCACATACTCATTGTTCAGCCGTGCCATGGTAGGTTCACAGAATGGAAATGTTTTGACCGCGCCATTTAAAAGATACTATGAATATGGAGCTATATTTGGAGGTCTTTGTCCAAAGTGGAAGACGAGACTCTAAAGGCCCGGATCGCTCAAACTCGCCCTTATCAAGCGAACGACAGCCTGTACACACGCCCGATTTAGCGGGCGAACGACGGGACGTTCAAACGACCCGTCGTTCGCGGAAATCCGACGTGTGTATGGGCCTTAAATCATCTATCACAGCACCAGCTGTGCTGGTTCTTGTTTGTTTTTATTGTTATGTGCATGTTACGCATTGTATGAGCGCACTGAATGTGGGTTCACATAAAGCCTATAAAACTAAGGTAGGAAAGCTGACATTGTATTTGCAGAAATCCTTATAGTTTAATTGCAGGGATTCTTTTTTTCCTCAACAAATGCAATGTTTCACTTAAAGTATGAATATATTATCATAGGAAATATAGTCCTGTGTCTGACATGCTGAAGGTACAGTAGCCCTAAGCAGCCCTAACCCTAACTAGCTCCAGCCCTAACCCTACTGTCCTGCTGCTAGGATAAAGCAATGTAGGCAGGGCCGTATTTACCATAAGGCACTGTAGGCACGTGCCTACAGGCGCCTGATGATGGAAAGGCGGCTTACTCCCCTCCTAGAGCGGCTCCCTTTCTCATTTCCTATACAGAGTCCTGATGAGAGTGTAAAGGAGAGGTTACTCACCCTGCTCTCAGCATTCCACTGATGAGATATCCCTTAAGTCAGGGGCACCTCTAGCTACTTAATATTGAGGGTACTTCTGCCTACAATATACTAAGGGGCACCTCTATTATGTGCAAGGGAGAAGTGACAGCTGGGACAGACAGCACACTTGCTGTGCAGGTCGGCGGGAGTTTGCAGGTTCATGGAGGGCGGAGTCCAGTGTGCCAGGACATCTGTGCATATAGGCTCCTGTGATGTAAATCCGGGCCTGAATGTAGGGTTATGAGGACAGAATGATGATGTTATCAAGATATTAACAACTAAATTCTCTTCAAGTTTCATTTTTTAAAGTTTTAAGGATAAACAATCAGAGGTTATATTTCAAATGCTCCAAATGAGATGAGTAGCTGAAATGTAATTGGGCCCAAGGCATCTATAGATGTACACAAAACATAATTGCTATGGGAAAATATCACTGAGATTTCAGAGCATCCCTAGATTATCAGCTCCTCTATAAATATACAGGGATGATTTCTTAGGTTTAATTTAGGAGTGGGTTGAGCTGAAGGAATGACTGGACTGGACTAAAGGAATGGCTTTGATTTTCTCTGCTGTATAACAGCTTTATCACAGCATCCATTTCTCCCTCATTTCTTATTGTCCCACGTTTCTGACAAGGAAACTGCACATCCAATAAACATCCATTTACTAGATATACCGGGGAACCTGAATGGCTCAAATGAAGTGTATGATAACATTTGAAAAATACAAAGAAAAAAAATGAGCAATGTGACAGCTGGAGAATCAATAGTATCTAATGCAACAAATACTAGTAGTGTTAGTCTGCTAGCAGGAGGTGTAAGAGCATGTATATACACACTGATATCTATACTTGTTCTTCTTATTATCTTTGGGAACAGTCTAGTGGTTCTAGCTTTTATTGTGGACAAAAGGCTTAGGACACAGAGAAACTTCTTGCTCCTTAACCTGGCCATTTCTGACTTTTTCATAGGTAAGAAGGAACGCCAGTATAGAGACAGAACTTGGGTGGACAATAGCTACAAACAGGAGGAGAAATGTATATGATATATGGCAATATAATAAATACACAATATCTGATGCCTCAGTCAATATTACACAATTTGTTTTACCAATATGGGAGGAATTTGATATATTTTAAAATGTAACGTTTAATCAATATTACAAAATTGGAAAAATCTAGCATTAGCTAGATCTACAACAAATCTCAGTGACATTAAAAGACCAGCTTGGCGTGGGAATGGTAATATAAACTTTTTGGCATTAGTAACATGGCAGAATTAGCCTCTTCTGATAAATTACTGATCCTTCACCTCCTTCCCCTAGCTACTCGAATATTCAAAGGATACACATCACCACCCCACAAAACAACCCAACATGTTTCACCCCTAAAAATGGGTGCTTTGTCAGAGTTAAATAGAAAAAGCGCAGAAGTGTTTAAAGGACAACTGAAGTGAGAGGCAAATGGAGGCTGCCATATTTATTCCCTTTCAAGCAGAACAGGTTGCCTGACTGTCCTGCTGATCCTCTGACCCCAATAATTTTAGCCATAGACCCTGAACAAGCATATGCAGATCAGATGTTTCATACAGTATTGAAAGATCTGACGAGATTAGCTGCAGGCTTGTTTCTCATGTTATTCAGACACCACTGCAGTCAAATAGATAAGCAGGGCTGGCAGACAACTGGTTTTGTTTAAAAGGAAATAAATATGGCAGCCTCCATTCTCATTTCAGTTGTCCTTTAAGGTGCTAACATATAGGTGCAAATAACATTTAAATCACACGAGTATATAGCTCTTCGGCTGAGGAATCAACCCCCGGGCCAGTGGCAGAGCAAGAGGGGATGCAGAGGTTGCGACCGCACCGGGGCCCTTGGGCCAGAGGGGCCCTCCTTCAACCACAGTAATTAGCTCTTTATTGGTCGTATTAGCTCTTCATTGGTCCTGTCCTGGTGGTAATAACTTCTATAGATGGTTTGAATAGTAGTAATCATTAAAAAACTGTCCCCTATCCCTTCTTGCACCTCTGACACTGTGGTTGTCCATGGTAGGTTTTAGTGCACCGTATCAATTGTTATGTATAACAATGGGGGGAGGGGAGGCATTGGGGCCCATAGCTCTTTAGCTACGCCACTGCCTGGGGGTGATCTTTTTAGAAGTCATATTTGTGGTAGATCCTGCAAATATCTGGATCATATTCCTCTCATATTGGTAAAAACTGGAACATATAACATGCATGTCAGTGTCTGTGTTTCAGCTGCTTTGAACTGTGCACTTTAGTTATGGAAATCTCCAAGAAATGCACAGCTGTCATTGAGTTAGCAATCAGTTTTTGTGTCATAAAAATCTTGCCTACGTACTGTTGTGCAGTTGGTTCATTGCAATGTTTTCCAAACTTTCACTCAGCATTAAGCCAATAACGACTGCTTCTGCAGAGAGTCTGGCAGGAGCACAATGGTCCCGCACACCTCACCTCAGCCACTGATCAGCCTGGCGTATCTATTTAGCTGAACACTGGCTGAGGGCACTGTACCCTCCACTCAACCTGCCTTTTTCAGGTATCTCTCATAGCACCTTTGATATTTGATGATGCACACAATAAGAAGTTAAAACTTTGGACTGACAAGGGGACAAGAAAAGCAAACTGAGATTCAGGTTATTACACATATTTTCTAAATACAGGTTCTCCTTAAAGATCAATTTAACTTTTGTTATGTCAATTTCTAAAGATATCTGTATTGCATTGGGTGCTAAGTTGCAGTGGGTGCTGTTTGCTGAAGAGTATTGGGTGCTAGGTAGCATAGGGTGCAAAGCAGCATAGGGTGCCAGGATGCAGTGGGCCAGATTTATCAAAGCAGTTTTTTCTTCTTAAGCAGTTCTAACCAGCAGGGGGAACAGTTCTTCATGATAATAAGAAACTTCTTAAATCCTACTTAATAGCGGCAGATAAGCTTGAATTTCTAGAACTGTACTACAGTTATCAAAAGTGCAAATCCATCCTTCAACTGCCACTGATTAAGAAGTGCTGAAAGGGGCACTATTGTGAATTCCCTGGTTTTTAGTCTCTTTAACATTAATATGTGTAAGTGGAGCAATGTTATTGCCACTTATTGTAGCTGATGAAAAAGATTTTTTACATGGCCACTAACCATTTATAGCTAGTGAGTCACGTCGGAAGATTTACCTTTCTGACGCGACTTAGCATAATCCAGTGCAGTTACTGAGTTCTGTGTACGCTGCAGCCACCATACGGGTCTATAGTTACATGCTGCCCACTGAGGACCTCTTATTTGAAGCTGGCACAGTAACGGACACCTATTGGTGTCCGTTGCTGTGGTAACCAGAAATCAGCTTTCTAATTGCGCAAGACAGCGGCGGCATCAGCGAGCAGACACAAGTTTGTGTTAAAGGGACTAAAAACCAGGGAATTCGCAATAGTGCCCCTTTAAAGGGAACCTAAACTGAGAAGGATATGGATTTTTCCTTTTAAAATAACACCAGTTGCCTACTCTCCTGCTGATCCTGTGTCTTTTAGCCACAGCCCCTGAACAAGCATGCAGATCAGGTGCTCTGACTGAAGTCAGACTGGATTACTGCATGCTTGTTTCAGGTGTGTGATTCAGCCACTACTGCAGTCAAAGATCAGCAGGACTGACAAGCAGCTGGTATTGTTTAAAAGGAAACATCCATATCCCTCTCAGTTTAGGTTCCCTTTAATAGCACTTCTACAGATTGTGCAGCAGTGTAGGCTAGGCATGATTTGTGAAGTGATCCTCCCCCCTGCTGAATTCCTTACTCAGAGACTGCTGGTATCAAACTGGTATCAATACAGCAGAAGTATTAGTTACCTCAGAAACAGCAATTTACCTCACAAATAGGAGGAGTTAGAAAGGTTTCTCAGACAGTGCAGTCAATGTCTGAGAACCCTTCTTAACTCATCCTGTTTGAGAACAGTTTAAGAAGGAAACTGCACTATCTAGTGATTTCTTAAGCTGTTTGAGACAGTTCTGTATGGATTTCTAAAAACCTACCAATATTTTGTCTCAGACACTTTTAATTTATGTCCCCCACTGGGTGCTAAGTAGCATTGGGTAACTAATTCCACAGGGACTGATGGTGTGAACAGTGAGTTTGTCCCCGGCTGCCACTGTGTCACAGACTCACCCTTTGGTGCAACCATGTCACCCCAAACAAATGCAAGTGAGCTAAATGAGAACAGGCGCTTGCCAACATGGGGCAGACAAATGCAAATAGGCTAGGTTAGTTACCAATAATAGGGAGATGCAGTTCTTTGTTGCATTTGTCTGCCAAAGCAAGCCTTTATTTCTGACTTGCATTTGTTATTGGCAAGGCCCTTATATGTCTTATCCCACTCTCCTTCACCCACTTGTTTTCACATTTCATTTTTTTTCCACCCTGGTTTATCTCTCTAACCTGAATTAGCACTAGCTCTTTAACTGATATCACTGCCTGTATTTTTGTTTGGATTTTTACTATTTTGCACTGTAAACTTAGTTTTTTCACCTAAACAGGTAATCGGGAATCTGTTGTACTTTTTTTTAGATACTGACAATTGATGTTAGAATCATTGTTAGTTCCAATGATATGGGCAGTTTTCTGTGTAATTGAATGCTTAGGAATTATTCTTTAACTCAACTGGCTTAACCCCCCCCCCTCCCCTTTGTTGCATCTGGATAAATCCTGTAATTAAATATGAATGATTGGATTACTTTGGTTGGACTTTATTCCTTATATTACTTGTGGGGGTTATATTTGAGGTAAGCTGGACATTGGGGTGCCTGCACACATATTTGACATAGTAACTGATATTAGTATGGGCGCCTGTAGCGGCACCCAAACTTTTGCGGCACCCAATATTTTTGTAGCGGGTTTGTGGTGGGGGTAGTTAAGGTTAGGCACTTCTGGAGGGGTTCTTAAGGTTAGGCGACAGTGGGGGAGTGTCTTAAAGTTAAGTGTCAGTGTGTGTGAATGTGGGGGGTCTTGAGGTTGGGCATCAGTGAGTGTGTGTGTGTGTGTGTGGAGGGGGGTTCCTAAGGTTAGGCATCTGTTGGGGGGGGGGGAGGGGTGATCAGTTAGGGTTAGGCATTGACGGAGGGGTTGGATACGATTAGGATTCATCAAACCGGGCCACTATCTTCTATTGCTCCATGGTCCAATGCAGATATTCACATATCCATTTTAGGAGCTTTTGGCAGTGGACTGAAAGATTTACATTTTATTATCTTGCCCTTGAACCTGCAAAATGTTACCCTACTCGCTGCTGTGCATAGATGTCCTCATTTTATTTTTTTTCAGTATCACAAGTTCCTCAAGCATGTAGAGGGTTTCCCATCAGTCCCATTTTTTTAGCAAATGTCCCCTGTCCCCTCTCATCCCAGATGGATAGTTTGTGTGTCAGTCAGTAGTCTGACTGCGATATATAAAAAAAAAAACAAGAACAAAAACATGGACCTGACGCATTAGAGTAAATGAATAATGTATATTAAACATTAAATGAAATTCATATTACCTCAATAATAAAGTAAATATGAAGGGGTAGGTAGGAGTGATTGGGTTGAGAGAAAGCTGCACATAACAATAGCGCATTTGTGGGATTTAATGGGGAAAAAAACACGTCTTTTACATGTCCTCACCTCACAGTTTAGAGGATTTTAAGGATCTGTTTCTAACAACTTTGGCTTTGAAAGGCTTATGTTTTGTGGTACACCAGAGATACCTACACATTATTGTCAGGTTGTTTCAGTGTTTTGGCTGTGTGTATTTTATATTATGTCAATTTCCTGTCATCTTCCTTTATTGTTTTGTAACAGGTGCCATATCTATCCCTCTGTTTTCACCATACAAGCTCACACAGCAATGGAAATTAGGTAAAGTCCTCTGCAAGCTTTGGCTAGTTTCTGACTATACGATGACCACGGCTTCAGTGTACAACATTGTCCTTATTAGCTGTGATAGGTACCTCTCTGTGACCAAAGCTGTAAGTATCAGTCACCTGTGTCATATGTAGCTTGGTCTCATTTTAATATTATATCAGTTCTTATTTTATGTGATCTGGTTTTCTGCATTTCTGAAATGACAGAATGGCTGAATTGCCTGATTTATGTGTCACTTCTTGAAGTAACACAAATTCTTTAGAAAACAACTTTATAAATTAAAGTGTTTAATTTATGCAGCATTTCATTTATAGCTGCTCATGGAATACAATCCTGACATAGGCTGAGATCGTTCCATATGTTCCAGAGTTAGTGTTGTTTCTGTATTTGAAAACCAGTGTACTGTATGTATTGCAAACATTCCAGGAAAACTGTCTGATAGGCTGTGGCATAAGGGGACTGCAGCATGTAAGACTATGGTGTAGATGGAAAATAAATACTGTAATTGGGGGCTGCATATGGAAGAGCGTGTCTGCTGTACTTGAGATTTGCACTGGAAAGAAATGGCTGCATATGGGGGGCGGCACATCGGAGGCTGATGCACATGGAGCAAGGGGACCACCCTACATTAAAGTGCACATACCAGAGGAATTCCAGCCCTGATAAGGGTAATGGAAGGTTGGAGGGGTTTTGGGTATCATAGTACCTTTCTGAAACATTTAGAAGGCTGGTCAAGGAGGAGGCAAGTTGTACACTATTGGAGACAAGTTCGTCTTTTAAATCTGGTTTGATCGGTGTACAGAGAAACCATTTGGAACTACCTGCTAGATATTAGAGACCTATGGCTGTTTCTAAGCAATGGGAGCCAATAGCAAATGAGACTATCAGAATATACACACATCTTGGACATGCCACTGATTCTGATGCTCTTAAAGGGAACCTGAAGCGAGTAAGATTATTTAAAATAAACACATGACGTAGCTGCAAATGAATATTACATACTAACCTCAGCATTAGTTCCTCTCAAAAGCTCACCATTTTCTTCTTACAGTGATCCCTGTCAGTTCTGACAATATTTAGTCAGAACTGAAATATACCAGTTTCTGTCAGTTATACATCAGCAGCTGTCAGTTCCAACTGAATGTGCAAGGTAATGTCCATGTCTTCCTATGGCTCAAGTGGGTGTTATTGCAGTTTAACAGTGTGCTGACTAGGAAGCTGTTATGGGGTAATGGCCATTTTTAAAATGGAGGACTGAGAATTTCATTGATCACAGTGGACAAATGGGACGCAGGAGAGGAGAAAGAGATTGAGAAGTAGACTACACAGGAGGTAAGTATGACCTGGGTATACTTATTTTGACTTTTTATTTTCAGGTCAGGTTTTCTTTAAGAATGATCTGAAGAGACAGTCAAAGATTGTCACTGGAGGCAATGGGGTTGATTCATGGAGTGCCGGTAACATTGACGTGTACACACACAGCCCATGTCCGTTTTACAGGTGTTTATTGCTTGCTTCTCCTAGACTTCTGCCACACATTATTGTTATTATTATTATTATTGACTTATATGCGCCAACATATTCCGTGGTGCTGTACAAAGTAAGAAACAAACATGGGGTACATAATAATACAGACAATGGTGTACACCAATATACAAAATACAGAGTTGGTTCAAAATACAGAATCAGTACAAAATACAGAATTGGTAATTACAGTGACAAAATGAATGTGATTACATGTGTAACAAATTCCAAGACACAAAATGGTGAGAGAGCCCTGCCCTTGCAAGCTTACAATCTAAAGGAATGGGAAAGAGTGGAGCAACTCTATTGCATTGTAGCTGTAGTTCATGAGTGTGTCAATAGCCATAGCCCTACAGAGGAGCTGGCTCTACGCAGGGGCAAGAGGGGACGGGCCCCCCTAAAAATAGATCTTGTGGTATCTGAGAGAGAAGAGGGAGTGATGGGCACAGTGGTGGGGAAGGGGGGATGTCTCCCCCCCTTCCCTCACCTTGGGGCACCCCCTCTCTCTCGCTCCCCTTACTTTCTTCCCAGCACGGGATCAGAGATCTGTGCGCGGTGCACCACTACTCTGGTCTAGACTAGACCAAAGTAGTGGTACGCCGCACACAGATCTCTGTCCCGCGCTGGGAAGAGAGTACATGTTCTGCCGCCTCTGCTCCAACGAATTAACCTACACTGTTGAGCTAACCTACTTCCTATAGACTTTACTACCCCCTTCCCTAACCCTTAACCCTCCTGCTATGCATGTGTCAATGGATGTAGGAAGATTCAATGGGTAGGTTATCGGTGCACTGCCCCTCCACCCGCCACTCATATCTGGAGGGGGGAGCGAGAGAGAGGGGGAGCCCCAAGGTGCGGGAAGGGGGGAGACGTCCATCGCTCCCTCTTCTCTCTGCTGCCACCCCACCTGGGGACATCAATATACCTGGCTATACTAGGCCCTGGGGACACGGTAAGTCCTGGTTACATATACTGGGGACACCTATAGACCTGGCTACATATACTGGGGACAGCTATACGCCTGGCTACATATACTGGGGACAGCTATACACCTGGCTACATATACTGGGGACACTGTCTGTCTGTCATTATGTGTATTTACTGGTGAAAGGCTGTCTGTCATTATGTGCTTTAACTGGTGAAACGCTGTCTCTAATTACATGCATTTACTGGTGAAAGGCTGTCTGTCATTACGTGCATTTACTGGTGAAAGGCTGTCTGTCATTATGTGCATTTACTGGTGAAACGCTGTCTCTTGCGTGCATTTACTGGTGAAACTCTGTCTCTCATTACGTGCATTTACTGGGGAATCGCTGTCTGTCATTATGTGCATTTACTTCATATTTTTTATGTAACTACATTAGCTGGTATAACTACATTACAGTTAGCCCCGCCCACATGATGTCATGACCATGCCCATTTTTCACCGAGGCACGCAAAGCCTGATGCAATAAATTTGGAACACACGCCCATTTTACCGTTACTAGTGCAGGAGGAGCACTGGCTGTTAATCTATTAGCACCACGTACGTTACTGTAGCAATGCACACACCCCGTGTGTTACCATAGCAATGCATGAGTTAACCTGGTGACGCGTGTATCGCTAATGGGTTAACAGTCAGTGCTCCCCCTATGCTAGTAACAGTTAACCACTTCCCGACCGCCGTATGTACAATTGGCGGCCGGGAAGTGCACCCCGCAAGGACCGCCGTATTGACAATTGGCGGCGGTCCTTGTAGGGGCATGGGCGGAGCGATCGCGTCATCAGTGACGCGATCCTCCGCCTCCGCCTGGCGCCGCTCACCCGCCGCAACATCCCGCCGGCCATACGGAAGCGCCGGCGGGCTGTTAACCCGACGATCGCCGCATACAAAATGTATAATACACTTTGTAATGTTTACAAAGTGTATTATACAAGCTGCCTCCTGCCCTGGTGGTCCCAATGTCCGAGGGACCACCAGGGCAGGCTGCAGCCACCCTAGTCTGCACCAAGCACACTGATTTCCCCCCCCCCCTGCCCCAGATCGCCCACAGCACCCATCAGACCCCCCCCCTGCCCACCCCCCAGACCCCTGTTTGCACCCTATCACCCCCCTAATCACCCATCAATCACTCCCTGTCACTATCTGTCAACGCTATTTTTTTTTGTATCCCCCTCCTGCCCCCCGCTCCCTCCTGATCACCCCCCACCCCTCAGATTCTCCCCAGACCCCCCCCATGTACTGTATGCATCTATCCCCCCTGATCACCTGTCAATCACCTGTCAATCACCTGTCCATCACCTGTCATTTACCCGTCAATCACCCGTCAATCACCCCCTGTCACTGCCACCCATCAATCAGCCCCTAACCTGCCCCTTGCGGGCAATCTGATCACCCCCCCACACCAATAGATCGCCCGCAGATCCGACATCAGATCAACTCCAAAATCCATTGTTTACATCTATTCTCTCCTCTAAACACCCACTAATTACCCATCAATCACCCATCAATCACCCCCTATCACCACCTGTCACTTTTACCTATCAGATCAGACCCTAATCTGCCCCTTGCGGGCACCCAATCACCCGCCCACACGCTCAGATTGCCCTCTGACCCCCCTTATCAATTCACCAGTGCATTAATTACATCTGTTCTTCCCTGTAATAACCCACTGATCACCTGTCAATCACCTGCCAATCACCTATCACCCATCAATCACCACCTGTCACCCCCTGTCACTGCCACCCATCAATCAGCCCCTAACCTGCCCCTTGCGGGCAATCTGATCACCCACCCACACCATTAGATCGCCCGCAAACCCGCCGTCAGATTACCTCCCAAATGTATTGTTTACATCTGTTATCTTCTCTAAACACCCACTAATTACCCATCAATCACCCCCTATCACCAACCGTCACTGTTACCTATCAGATCAGACCCTAATCTGCCCCTTGCAGGCACCCAATCACCCGCCCACACGCTCAGATTGCCCTCAGACCCCCCCCCCCCCTTATAAATTCGCCAGTGCATTAATTACATCTGGCCTTCCCTGTAATAACCCACTGATTACCTGTCAATCACCTATCAATCACCCATCAATCACCCCCTGTCACTGCCACCCAACAATCAGCCCCTAACCTGCCCCTTGCGGGCAAACTGATCACCCACCCACACCAATAGATCGCCCGCAGATCCGACATCAGATCACCACCCAAGCGCAGTGTTTCCATCTATTCTCTCCTCTAAACACCCACTAATTACCCATCAATCACCCATCAATCACCCCCTATCACCACCTGTCACTGTTACCCATCAGATCAGACCCTAATCTGCCCCTTGCGGGCACCCAATCGCCCGCCTACACGCTCAGATTGCCCTCAGACCCCCCCTTATCAATTCGCCAGTGCAATATTTACATCTGTTCTCCCCTGTAATAACCCACTGATTACCTGTCAATCACCTATCAATCACCCATCAATCACCCCCTGTCACTGCCACCCATCAATCACCCCCTGTCACTGCCGCCCATCAATCACCCGCTGTCACTGCCACCCATCAATAAGCCCCTAACCTGCCCCTTGCGGGCAATCTGATCACCCACCCACACCAATAGATCGCCCGCAGATCCGACGTCCGATCACCTCCCAAGTGCAGTGTTTACATCTGTTCTCTACCCTAAACACCCACTAATTACCCATCAATCACCCCCTGTCACTGCTACCTATCAGATTAGACCCCTATCTGCCCCTAGGGCACTCAATCACCCGCCCACACCCTCAGAATGCCCTCAGACCCCAGCCCTGATCACCTCGCCAGTGCATTGCTTGCATCTATTCCCCCCTCTAATCACACCTTGAGACACCCATCAATCACCTCCTGTCACCCCCTAGCACACCTACCCATCAGATCAGGCCCCAATTTGCCCCGTGTGGGCTCCTGATCACTCGGCCAAACCCTCAGATCCCCCTCAGACCCCCTTCCGATCACCTCCCCAGTGCATTGATTGCATCTATTTTCCCCTCTAACCACCCCCTGAGACACCCATCAATCACCTCCTGTCACCCCCCTAGCACTCCTATCCATCAGATCAGGCCCAATACAACCTGTCATCTAAAAGGCCACCCTGCTTATGACCGGTTCCACAAAATTCGCCCCCTCATAGACCACCTGTCATCAAAATTTGCAGATGCTTATACCCCTGAACAGTCATTTTGAGACATTTGGTTTCCAGACTACTCACGGTTTTGGGCCTGTAAAATGCCAGGGCGGTATAGGAACCCCAAAAGTGACCCCATTTTAGAAAAAAAGACACCCCAAGGTATTCTGTTAGGTGTATGACGAGTTCATAGAAGATTTTATTTTTTGTCAAAAGTTAGCGGAAATTGATTTTTATTGGTTTTTTTTCACAAAGTGTCATTTTTCACTAACTTGTGACAAAAAATAAAATCTTCTATGAACTCGCCATACACCTAACGGAATACCTTGGGGTGTCTTCTTTCTAAAATGGGGTCACTTGTGGGGTTCCTATACTGCCCTTGCATTTTAGGGGCCCTAAACCGCGAGGAGTAGTCTAGAAAACAAATGCCTCAAAATGACCTGTGAATAGGACGTTGGGCCCCTTAGCGCACCTAGGCTGCAAAAAAGTGTCACACATGTGGTACCGCCGTACTCAGGAAAAGTAGTATAATGTGTTTTGGGGTGTATTTTTACACATACCCATGCTGGGTGGGAGAAATTTCTATGTAAATGGACAATTGTGTGTAAAAAAATCAAACAATTGTCATTTACAGAGATATTTCTCCCACTTAGCATGGGTATGTGTAAAAATACACCCCAAAACGCATTATACTACTTCTCCTGAGTACGGCGGTACCACATGTGTGGCACTTTTTTTTACACCCTAAGTACGCTAAGGGGCCCAAAGTCCAATGAGTACCTTTAGGATTTCGCAGGTCATTTTGCGACATTTGGTTTCAAGACTACTCCTCACGGTTTAGGGCCCCTAAAATGCCAGGGCAGTATAGGAACCCCACAAATGACCCCATTCTAGAAAGAAGACACCCAAAGGTATTCCGTACGGAGTATGGTGAGTTCATAGAAGATTTTATTTTTTGTCACAAGTTAGCGGAAAATGACACTTTGTGAAAAAAAACAATTAAAATCAATTTCCGCTAACTTGTGACAAAAAAATAAAAACTTCTATGAACTCACCATACTCCGTACGGAATACCTTTGGGTGTCTTCTTTCTAGAATGGGGTCATTTGTGGGGTTCCTATACTGCCCTGGCATTTTAGGGGCCCTAAACCGTGAGGAGTAGTCTTGAAACAAAAATGACCTGTGAAATCCTAAAGGTACTCATTGGACTTTGGGCCCCTTAGTGCAGTTAGGGTGCAAAAAAGTGCCACACATGTGGTATCGCCATACTCGGGAGAAGTAGTATAATGTGTTTTGGGGTGTATTTTTACACATACCCATGCTGGGTGGGAGAAATACTTCTGTAAATGACAATCTTTTGATTTTTTTTACACACAATTGTCCATTTACAGAGGTATTTCTCCCCCCCAGCATGGGTATGTGTAAAAATACACCCCAAAACACATTGTACTACTTCTCCCGAGTATGGCGATACCACATGTGTGGCACTTTTTTGCACCCTAACTGCGCTAAAGGGCCCAAAGTCCAATGAGTACCTTTAGGATTTCACAGGTCATTTTGAGAAATTTCGTTTCAAGACTACTCCTCACGGTTTAGGGCCCCTAAAATGCCAGGGCAGTATAGGAACCCCACAAATGACCCCATTTTAGAAAGAAGACACCCCAAGGTATTTTGTTAGTAGTATGGCGAGTTCATAGAAGATTTTATTTTTTGTCAAAAGTTAGCGGAAATTGATTTTAATCGTGTTTTTTCACAAAGTGTCATTTTCCGCTAACTTTTGACAAAAAATAAAATCTTCTATGAACTCACCATACTCCTAACGGAATACCTTGGGGTGTCTTCTTTCTAAAATGGGGTCATTTGTGGGGTTCCTATACTGCCCTGGCATTTTAGGGGCCCTAAACCGTGAGGAGTAGTCTTGAAACGAAATTTCTCAAAATGACCTGTGAAATCCTAAAGGTACTCATTGGACTTTGGGCCCTTTAGCGCAGTTAGGGTGCAAAAAAGTGCCACACATGTGGTATTGCCGTACTCAGGAGAAGTAGTATAATGTGTTTTGTGGTGTATTTTTACACATACCCATGCTGAGTGGGAGAAAGATCTCTGTAAATGGACAATTGTGTGTAAAAAAAATTAACAAATTGTCATTTACAGAGATATTTCTCCCACCCAGCATGGGTATGTGTAAAAATACACCCCAAAACACATTATACTACTTCTCCTGAGTACGGCAATACCACATGTGTGGCACTTTTTTGCAGCCTAACTGTGCTAAGGGGTCCAAAGTCCAATGAGCCCTTTTAGGCTTTACAGGGGTGCTTACAATTTAGCACCCCCCAAAATGTCAGAACAGTAAACACACCCCACAAATGACCCCATTTTGGAAAGTAGACCCTTCAAGGTATTCAGAGAGGGGC
The DNA here is from genome assembly GCF_040937935.1 of Hyperolius riggenbachi. NCBI lineage: Eukaryota > Metazoa > Chordata > Amphibia > Anura > Hyperoliidae > Hyperolius > Hyperolius riggenbachi. The sequence continues at coordinate 323,220,298 of NC_090650.1, forward strand.
ATGGTGAGTCCATGGCAGATTTCATTTTTTTTTTGTCGCAAGTTAGAAGAAATGGAAACTTTTTTTCTTTTTTTTTTTTCTCACAAAGTGTCATTTTCCGCTTACTTGTGACAAAAAATAATATCTTCTATGAACTCACTATGCCTCTCAGTGAATACTTTGGGATGTCTTCTTTCCAAAATGGGGTAATTTGGGGGGTATTTATACTATCCTGGAATTCTAGCCCCTCATGAAACATGACAGGGGGTCAGAAAAGTCATAGATGCTTGAAAATGAGAAAATTCACTTTTTGCACCATAGTTTGTAAACGCTATAACTTTTACCCAAACCAATAAATATACACTGAATGGGTTTTTTTTTATCAAAAACATGTTTGTCCACATTTTTCGCGCTGCATGTATACAGAAATTTTACTTTATTTGAAAAATGTCAGCACAGAAAGTTAAAAAAATCATTTTTTTGCCAAAATTCATGTCTTTTTTGATGAATATAATAAAAAGTAAAAATCGCAGGAGCAATCAAATAGCACCAAAAGAAAGCTTTATTAGTGACAAGAAAAGGAGCCAAAATTCATTTAGGTGGTAGGTTGTATGAGCGAGCAATAAACCGTGAAAGCTGCAGTGGTCTGAATGGAAAAAAAGTGGCCGGTCCTTAAGGGGTAGAAAGCCCTAGGTCCTCAAGTGGTTAAATTGGCACATAAATTTTTACAGGAGTTTACTGCATCAGCCCAATGTCTCAATATTAAAACATCCCTGTTGGGCCTCTTGTTTTGTAGTTATGCCTCTACTGTTGTGTTCTTGTTGGAATTTTGGGCACTATCTTCCATGAAGTTCAAATGCTCTCCCTCTGTGTGCAGGGCTTTCTTACCACAATTCATTGAAACTTACTTGTACTATGTTACTATTTACAGAGATGGACCCATTCAATTGCACTGCACATGAGCTTCTTTTTTCCTCCCCTAGAACCACCTCCTTGCATTCATGTATATAAGATGTCTCACGTGCTTCACTCCTCCTTTGCAATGCACTTCCACAGCACATCCACCACTCTTCAAAACTCCCTTTTTCCGACAAGCATAGGCTCTAACTTAGGCCATTCCCTCTTTGACCTCTTGCCAAGTTTTACTCCCTAATAGATAATCTAAACACACACTTCCTGTATGTATACTGCACACTCCTCCCACCTTCTGTTTCCCCCATTCCTTTAGATTGTAAGCTCGCAAGGGCAGGGCTCTCTCACCCGTTTGTGTCTTGGAATGTGTTACTCAGTCTTTAGCTTGCACTCTGTTATACATTTTATTCAGCATGTTACACCTGTCATTGTAATCACCATTTCTGTATTTTTTTTACTAGTGCCCATATTTGATCTATATAATTGTGTCATGATGTATCCATGTTTACTTACTTACTTTGTGCAGTGCCATGGAATATGTTGGTGCTTTATAAATCAATAATAAAAATCATTTACTTTTTCTCCTAAGTTTTCTCCTAGGAGAATATTGCTTCATCTTCAGATCTGATGTCTTCTGAGTATTTTCTTGCTTGCAGAGCCGGGACAAGGCCCTCCAGCACCCAAGACTGAGACACCAAAGTGCGCCCCTCCATCCCTCCCACCCCAACCATCACACACTGATTGCTGTTAGACTAAGAGGTGCCACAGGGCCCACAACCTCCCCAACACCTGAATATCTAGTTATCTGGCTTGCAGTCACTGCTATGTATCCCCTTTTCTTATTTCTTTCTGCTTCATACACTATTAGGAATGACAGCTGAATGAAATGTGCATCCTCCTACACTGCACCCTAAGGCTGGAGCCTCTCCAGCCTATGCCTCGGCCCGGCCCTGCTTGCTTGCTGGTGGCTTAAAAGGCATTTTATTGATAGGGTGTGAAAATATCACCTAGGAGAAAACTTTGGAGAAAAAGTGAATTGGATCAGACCCTAAATCTCTGAAGTCTTGCATTATAACTTTTTTTTTGCTTGCATGCTTTCACAAACATGATGGCTAATTGGCACAATGCCTAAACTGGCCCTGTATTATTTTGAGCCTCTATAAGTATTATAGTAACATTTTACTTTATTTTTTTAAGGCTCAGAAATAAAGATGGTGAATGGGATGCTAATAACTCTACCTAGCACACAGATTTCATGCAGTATGTATCAGGGCTGTGGAGTCGGTACAAAAATCATCCAACTCTGACTCCTCAGTTTATGAAACCACGACTCTGACTGCAACTCCAACTCCGGGTACCCAAAATTGCTCCAACTCAGACTCCTTAACTCTGACTCCTTAGTCTAATTTTTACACAAGCTGTGGATTTGGTTAAAAAAATCATCCGACTCTGACTCCTCAGCTTATTGAAAGCACCGACTCTGACTGCGACTCCGACTCCAGGTACCCAAAATTGCGCCAACTCCTCGACTCCAACTCCACAGCTCTGATATGTATGGAGCTTGGAACTGGTCTAATCACATGCACTTCCTGCTGATTATGATCAGCCCAATTCCATGATGCATACAATTTGCATTATATTTGCGCACCAACTGGAAATATTAGCGTCTGATTGATCATCTATAGTCAGAAACCTTCCATACGTGGTTACATGTATGTAGGATTAGGTGCTTTATTATTACTTTTAATGTCTGTTGAACCATTTCTTTCCAGATGTTATATCGTTCATCAGAAAACAATAAAACCCACACTGTTCTGAAGATAGCTGCAGTGTGGATATTCTCCTTCCTTTTATACACACCAGCTATTTTTATTTTCAATAAAAATGATGCAGAGGACATTTGTTTACCAGGATTTTTGCAAAAACCAATGTTTCTTTTATCTGCATCCTGCTTTGATTTTATTTTCCCACTTATCAGTATTGTGTTCTTTAATCTGAGCCTTTATTGGAATATTTTGAGAAGGAGCCGGATGAAAGCGCAATCTTCTACTCTTCGGCCACTGAAGGAGCAGGAAAGTGATAATAAGCCTTACATTATTTTTACAGAAAATGCCTCTCCCCCAGGGACTGCAGATACAAATATGGGATTGAAAGACTCCCCCAAACGCTGGTTTAACCGAACAGCGGCCCCTGTTTCTTCAAACAATGATACAGCTGCTAATATACATCTGATTCAGCTTTCTCGGGACAAGAAAGCAGCCAAGTCTCTGGCAGTATTGGTGTTAGTATTTGCTTTCTGCTGGGCACCCTATTCTGTCCTGGCTGCTTGTCGTGAGTGTTGCATTCATCCTTATTTCAATGACATCACGACTTGGTTGCTTTGGATAAACTCAGCCATTAACCCTGCTCTCTATCCTTTGTGCCACAAGAGTTTTAAAAAGGCATTTTCTTTGATTGCTAATAAGTGTGTCAGTATTTGCAGAAGCACAAAGATGTAAGAGTTATACAACGGAAGTGTAAATTAATAAACATAGCTCTTTGGTTTGCAGTTTATGATTATTATGTACTTCTATAACATTGACATCTTCCATATTACTTAACAGGCAGTGGCGTAGCTAGAGATTATGGGGCTCCATAGCAAAATTACATGGCACCATCATATCTAGGCACTCTTGAGCAATGCTAATGGTCCCTACCCACTGAATATGGGTTGACTGAGCAATTTACATTTTCATACTAATGTGTATCATCCATGAGCAGTGAGACTCAGAGAGTGCAGAAACAAAGCAAAGCTAATACTGAACACATCATGCACTACCTGGGCCCCCTCTTCTCTAGGGCCCCATAGCAATTGCTATGCTTGCTATGGGTATTGCTACACCCCAGTCTACAGGATCTGTAGTAGGGGTGAGCAAGTGAAATTCGCCAAGACAGATTTGTGGCAAATCTGGTTTTAAATTTTTGTGGGCATTAGGCCAAATTTCACCATGATGGGAATTTGTTTAGGAGATAGTTGCCTATTTCCTTTTCTACATTCAAAGGAGTGTGCCTAGGTATCCTTGCAAAGGAATTAGACCATATAGACCCCCCCCCCCCCAGCAACCAGTAGGATTTTATAAACCCTTATCCCTTTCTAAAAAGGGAGTGGGTGGGTTTCTCATTCGGTTTTCTGCTTTCACTTTAGCTGGAGGGTGACAGAGTACAGTGGGGCAGATTTACCAAAACTGAGCAAAACTGGTACAGATATGGAAAAGTTGCTCAGAGTGACCAATCATAATCCTCCCCCTGGGCAGCTATTCCACATTTGGACCTGATTTTCTCCAGTTTTTCTGGCACTTGTTTTGTAAATCTGCCCTTGTGATTATTGTATTATTTTGACAGGGTCAGTGAGTGAAAAGGGACAAAAGCAAATTTGTAACAGCATGCGTGACAAAGCGCAACTTGACCAATGTACTGGGAAGTTCATTTGGGGACAGAAGCCCCAGAAACAGGGGCATAACAATCACCCCTGCAAGAGATGGAGCTCGTAGGTAGAGCAACCTGTGGGCCCCCTCGGGTTGTTGCAGGAGGGGGCTCAATGCAGGAGGGGAGAGCAGAGGGCACACAGTGGCGGGGAGGAGGGCCTGACTCCCCCCTCCCTCACATCAGGCCCCCCTTTAGAGCTCCTCCCTACAGTAATTAGCATAAGGGGGTGGGCAGGCATGGGGCACTGACTCACCTCTTCCTGGCTCCATGCGACGAAGCTCTGTGTGCGTCTTCTACATCTCCCCAAAGCTGCTGACTCTACTTTTGCTAATCAGGAAGTAGTGTCAGCAGCATTGGGAGATGTAGCAGACCGGTGTCACGCAGAGCTCTGTCACATGGAGCCAGGAAGAGGTGAGTTAGCATCAACTGCCTGCCCACCCTGCTGCGCTAATTACTGGTGGAGGGAGCGCTGAAGGGGTCTCCTCCCTGCCGCTGTGTGCCCTCTTCTCTCCCTCCAGGCTACCTATACCGGTGGCACCTATACCGGACTAACCTGTACTGGGGGAACCTATACCTGGTGCTAACCTATACTGGGAGCACCTACACCTGGCACTAACCTATACTGGGGGCACCTATACCTGGCTAACCTGTACTGGGGGCACCTATAGACCTGGCTACCTATACTGGGGGCACCTATACCTTGATAAACTATACTGGGGGCACCTATACCAGGCAACATATACTGGGAGCACCTATACCTGGCACTTACCTATACTGGGGGCACCTATACCTGGCTAACCTATGCTGTAGGCACCTATACCTGGATAACCTAAACTGGGGGCACCTATAGACCTGGCTACCTATACTGGGGGCACCTATACCTGGCTAACCTATTCTGGGGGCATTTATACCTGGCTAGCCTATACTGGGGGCACTTAGACCCGGCTACCTATATTGGGGTCACCTATACCTGGATACCTATACTGGGGGCACCTATACCTAGCTAACCTATACTGGGGGCACCTATACCTGGATGGTCTACACTGGGAACACCTGTACCTGGCTACCTATACTGTAAGCATGTTTTTTTTATATCCTGCCTGGCCTGCCTTTCTAGGGGGGGTAGGGGAGGAGGAGAAGTAGGTAGGGGAGGAGGAGAAGGGGCCTCATCCAAAGTTTAGCATTTGCAGCGGGACACTGAGTTCTAGTTACTCCCCTGCCCAGGTAAGTATAAAACCTTAGACAACTTAACCACTTGCTGACCGCCCACTACCAATGGCGGTGGTAAGCTGGCACCCCCAGGACCGCATAACGCAGATCGTCGGCAGGACCTGGGGGAGGGGATTGTGGGTGATCACACGCGCATGCGCACACAATCGTTGGCATTAGGCTCCGCCCACCCGTGACGTCAACCCGCTGGCCAATTAGCAGCGCCGGCGGGTTGTAAATAGAGATGGCCTGAACGGTTCGCCGGTGAACGGTTCACGGCGAACTTCCAGGGTTCGCGATCGCGGAGAACCGCAAACTTTACCGGAAGTTTAATTCGCCCCCATAGTGCATCATGAGGACCAACTTTGACCCTCTACATCACAGTCAGCAGGCACTTTGTAGTCAATCAGGCTACACTCCCTCCTGGAGGCCCTCCCCCCCTTATAAAAAGCAGGCAGCGTCAGGCTTTTCACTCACTCGTGTGCCTGCCTGCAGTAATTAGTGAAGGGAAAGCTGCTGCAGACTCTCATAGGGAAAGCTTAGTTAGGCTCTTGTAGGCTTGTTAGCTTGCTCCTTGCTGAATCTTATTGCTAAAAAAGCACCCCTCAACAGCTCTTTTGAGAGCTAATCTTGTTCTTGTGATCTATTTTTTTTTGTGTGTGTGTGTGTCCCACTGACACTTGTGTTACATAGACAGCCTTGGTAATTCACACTGTGTGTGCCACTGCCGGACCCAGCACATTCAGTGAATACCTGTGTGTGTGCCAGGTTCACATTGTAATACATATCACTGCATATACCTACATACCTGTTGTTCACTGTGCACGCACCCACCCACCTACGTGAGCGCACGCAGTGTCACTGTGCCTGTCCGGTACCTGTCTGTGTGTGACAGGTGCACATTGTAATACCCATTGCATACACCTACCTGTTGTTCACTGTACACCCACCCACCTACGTGAGTGCATGCAGTGTCACTGTGCCTGTCCAGTACCTGTCTGTGTGTGACAGGTGCACATTGTAATACCCACTGCAGGGTACCTGTTGTTCACTGTACACCCACCCACCTACGCGAGCGCACGCAGTGTCACTGTGCCTGTCCGGTACCTGTCTGTGTGTGACAGGTGCACATTGTAATACCCACTGCATATACAGTGGTGTGAAAAACTATTTGCCCCCTTCCTGATTTCTTATTCTTTTGCATGTTTGTCACACTTAAATGTTTCTGCTCATCAAAAACCGTTAACTATTAGTCAAAGATAACATAATTGAACACAAAATGCAGTTTTAAATGATGGTTTTTATTATTTAGTGAGGAAAAAAAACCTCAAAACCTACATGGCCCTGTGTGAAAAAGTGATTGCCCCCCTTGTTAACAAATAACTTAACTGTGGTTTATCACACCTGAGTTCAATTTCTGTAGTCACCCCCAGGCCTGACTACTGCCACACCTGTTTCAATCAAGAAATCACTTAAATAGGAGCTATCTGACACAGAGAAGTAGACCAAAAGCACCTCAAAAGCTAGACATCATGCCAAGATCCAAAGAAATTCAGGAACAAATGAGAAAAAAAGTACTGTAATTGAGATCTATCAGTCTGGTAAAGGTTATAAAGCCATTTCTAAAGCTTTGGGACTCCAGCGAACCACAGTGAGAGCCATTATCCACAAATGGCAAAAACATGGAACAGTGATGAACCTTCCCAGGAGTGGCTGGCCGACCAAAATTACCCCAAGAGCGCAGTGAAAACTCATCCGAGAGGCCACAAAAGACCCCAGGACAACATCGAAAGAACTGCAGACCTCACTTGCCTCAATTAAGGTCAGTGTTTACAACTCCACCATAAGAAAGAGACTGGGCAAAAACTGCCTGCATGGCAGATATCCAAGGCGCAAACCACTTTTAAGCAAAAAGAACATTAAGGCTCGTCTCAATTTTGCTAAAAAAAACCATCTCAATGATTGCCAAGACTTGTGGGAAAATACCTTGTGGACCGCCGAGACAAAAGTTGAACTTTTTGGAAGGTGCGTGTCCTGTTAAATCTGTCGTAGAAATAACACAGCATTTCAGCAAAAGAACATCATACCAACAGTAAAATATGGTGGTGGTAGTGTGATGGTCTGGGGTTGTTTTGCTGCTTCAGGACCTGGAAGGCTTGCTGTGATAGATGAAACCATGAATTCTACTGTCTATCAAAAAATCCTGAAGGAGAATGTCCGGCCATCTGTTCGTCAACTCAAGCTGAAGCGATCTTGGGTGCTGCAGCAGGACAATGATCCAAAAGACACCAGCAAATCCACCTCTGAATGGCTGAAGAAAAACAAAATGAAGACTTTGGAGTGGCCTAGTCAAAGCCCTGACCTGAATCCTATTGAGATGTTGTGGCATGACCTTAAAAAGGCAGTTCATGCTAGAAAACCCTCAAATAAAGCTGAATTACAACAATTCTGTAAAGATGAGTGGGCCAAAATTCCTCCAGAGCGCTGTAAAAGACTTGTTGCAAGTTATCGCAAACGCTTGATTGCAGTTATTGCTGCTAAGGGTGACCCAACCAGTTATTAGGTTCAGGGGGCAATTTCTTTTTCACACAGGGCCATGTAGGTTTTGAGTTTTTTTTCTCACTAAATAATAAAAACCATCATTTAAAACTGCATTTTGTGTTCAATTATGTTATCTTTAACTAATGGTTAATGTTTTTTGATGAGCAAAAACATTTAAGTGTGACAAACATGCAAAAGAATAAGAAATCAGGAAGGGGGCAAATAGTTTTTCACACCACTGTACCTACCCCTTGTTCACTGTGCACCCACCCAGCTACGTGAGTGCACGCAGTGCCACTGTGCCTGTCCGGTATCTGTCTGTGTGGGACAGGTGCACATTGTAATACCCACTGCATATACCTACCTGTTCACACTGTGCACCCACCCACCTACGAGAGAGCACGCAGTGTGACTGTGCCTGTCCAGTACCTGTCTGTGTGTGACAGGTGCCCATTGTAATACCCACTGCAGGGTACCTGTTGTTCACTGTGCACCCACCCACCCACATGAGCGCATGCAGTGTGATATACCACTCCATGCATACCTGTTAACTGCACCTGTGTGACTGCACATTGTATTAGTCAAGTCAGTGCATACCTTTCACTTCATCCCTCCCGATATGGACAAAACGAACAAAACAGGTAGAGGCAGAGGTAGAGGCAGATCCAGAGGAAGGCCACCCGGCAGGTCTGTGCGAGGTCGTGTTGATGTGATTTCATGCGGCCCTCGCCCAAAGTACAGTGCTCAGAAGAAGGCACGTCACATCAACTCCCAAGTGTAATGAGGCAACAGCAGGCTGGAAGCGGAGGATTGTCCGCGTCCGCATCAGCAGCGCGACCGCCCGCATGGTCGCATGCGGAACGCGGAGAAACGTCCACGTCCGCAGCGGCAGCACGATCCACCGCTCAGTCGCAGACCTCTTGGCGTACTCCACGCCGAGGCTGCACTCCTGGAACACCTTCACAGGCCCCATGGCATGCTGCTCGCCGAGGCACCTTTCATGACAGTCTGGACCCCGTAGGGGCCGCGCGCGTGCGCAGTAGAGCCTTTTATACTCTTAGAAGGAGAGTCAGCTGACCAGCTGGTCAGCTGACCTCAGCAAGGTCCTTGAGCTGTGCTGCAAGGTCCTTGAGCCATGTTCTGATTGGTTGAATGGCTGGGCGGGCTGGTTGAGTCCAGCACAGTATAAAAGCAGGCATTCTGTCAGTTGCAAGTTGTCTGCAGTCAGCGAATACTTGTGTGTTAGCACTCAGACCCTAGTCAGATCCCAAAGTGTGCTAGAACCAGTTGGAGCTGGGGATCCACACTTAGCCAGATTCTGTTGATAGCCTAAAGTACTAATTGCATTGTATACTGTGTATGACCTTTTGCCTGTTACCCGTTTATTCTCTTGTCTCCTGATTTTGTACTTCGCCAGCCCGTACTGTTACCGACTATTGGCTTGGCTTCTGACTACTCTTGTGTTTCTCGATTCTGTACCTCTGCCCATCTGATTTTCCGTTGCTGACCTTGGCTTGATCTCTGATCTTGATTTCTGTCTGTCGATTCGGTACTTCCTTGCCAGTTCGGATACCGAACCGTTTACCATTTGACTTCTCCCCCTTTAGTGGTTCGTCCACTAAAGGGTTATACTCTGCTGAGTTCTCCTTGTGGGGAACTCAGTAACTCCTCAGCATATCATTGCTGTTGAGGAACACGATATTCTGCGTTCTTATCCTAGTCGCAGAATCGCAAACACTGCCCTTCCTTCCAGAGGTCACCATCCCTCTGAGTTAACGTCAGTGTGGTGGGTTTTCCACAAGTTATATCATCCATACCTTCTGTTTTCCAGAGTACGTATAAATATTTGTATTATTGGTGATTCCGCAGATCACCATATAATCAAATATATCTGTATTACTGGTGATACTGCGGATCACCAATAATCAGAAAACTCTGAGTGTGTACACCAAAACACCACATCATTACACCAAGATTGTCAGGACGTGGTTGACTATTTAACACAGAACACCTCATCTTCCACAGCCACCAGTGCTACTACAAGCACCACAGCCGCTGCATTTGACACTTCGCAGGAGTTAATTGGTGGGGAATGAACTGATTCAAATCGAAGCTGGGCAGGATGAATATGATGATGACGATGATACGGATACCACGTGGGATCCTAAGAGACAAGATGACCAAGGGGACAGTTCAGAGGGGGAGCCAGAGAGGAGTAGGAGGAGACAAGTTGCCGAAAAAAGCAGGGGAAGCTCGTCGTCAGAAACAGCTGGTGGCAGTGTCCGGCGCCAGCCAACATGACCTTCAACGTCAGCTGCTGATGCCACCGTAGTGCCATCACCCCAGGGGGGCTCAGCGGTTTGGAAATTTTTTAGTGTGTCGTCCGTAGATCACAGCAATGCCATCTGTAATCTCTGCCTCCAAAAATTGAGCCGTGGAAAGGCCAACACCCACGCAGGGAAAACTGCCTTACGAAGGCAACTGCAGAAAAGGCACAAACTGCAATCAGAAGAGCACCTGAGCAAAAGCAGCACACAAAAGCAAAGCCACCCTCCTTCTCCTCTTGCTCCTTCAGGTGCAGCAGCTTCAGCCACTTTCTCCCTTGCACCTTCACAGCCACCCTCCTCCACTCTGCCTCTGCCCTTGAGTGGTTCCTGCTCCTCTGCCCAAAGCAGCCTGGTGTCTGTGAAGGAAATCTTTGCCCAGCATGTGACAGCTGGCTTGGCAGAACTGTTAGCTCGCCAGCTGTTACCATATCAGCTGGAGGACTCTGAGGCCTTCCGTAAATTTGTGGCCATTGGGACACCGCAGTGGAAGATACCAGGCCACAATTATTTCTCTAAAAAGGCGATACCTAAACTGTACTGTGAAGTTGAGAGGCAAGTGGTGTCATCTCTGGCACACAGCGTTGGGTCAAGGGTCCACCTGACCATGGATGCCTGGTCTGCCAAGCACGGTCAGGGCAGGTACATAACTTATACAGCCCATTGGGTCAACCTGGTGACCGATGGCAAGCAGGGAGTACGTGGCTGTACAGCGGACCAACTCGTGACACCTCCATGGCTTTCCGGCAGGCCTCCTGCCACCTCCTCTCCTTTTCCTCCTACTCCACCTGCTACATCCTCTTCACTAACGTCTTCCTCCTCCTCCTTGGCTGAGTGGCAGTTCAACTCTACTGGTGCTGCGATCTTCTCTCCAGCTACACAGCCCCATCTCCCCAGGGCCTATGCTGCATGCCAGGTACGACGGTGTCACGCCATCTTAGACATGTCTTGCCTCAAAGCGGAGAGTCACACTGGACCAGCTCTTCTGGCTACTCTTAACAAACAGGTGGATTAGTGGCTGACCCTGCACCAGCTGGAGATCAGCAATGTGGTGTGTGACAATGGCAGCAATCTCATTTCTGCTTTGAAATTGGGAAAGCTGACACATGTACCCTGCATGGCACATGTGCTGAATCTAGTCATTCAAAGATTTGTGTCAAAGTACCCAGGCTTAGAGGACATCCTGAAGCAGGCCAGGAAGTTGTGTCGGCATTTCAGGTGGTCTTACACAGCCATGGCACGCTAGCCCGACTCACTGGAATTCGACCCTGGTCATGTTCTCTCGCCTGCTAGAACAGGAGAAAGCCTTCACCCAGTACCTGTACAATAACAGTAAAAGGACACAATCTGGGGAGATGGGGATGTTCTGGTCCAACAACTGGACACTCATGCAAAATGCATGCAGGCTCATGCGGCTGTTTGAGGAGGTGACCAACTTGGTGAGTCGCAGTGAAGGCACCATCAGCGACTTGATCCCATATGCTTACTTCCTGGAGCGTGCCGTGCGTAGAGTGGTGGATCAAGCTGTGGAGGAGCGTGAACAGGAACAGGGATGGGAGGAACAGTTGTGGGAGCAATTTTCATCAGAACCAGATGAGGCTGGAGGAGAAGGAAGAGTCGTGTGGGGAAGATGAGTCAGATTCGGATGATGAGGAAGGTGTTTCTTAGGAGGAGGAGGAGGCAGCGGCAGAAGAACAACCGCAGCAGGTATTGCAGGGGGCTTGTGCTGCTCGACGTTCCCATGGTATTGTTCGTGGCTGGGGGTTGGGGGGGGGAGGAGGACTTACCAGACGTCACTGAGGAAGAGCAAGAGGAGATGGATAGTACTAAAAATACATATATCCAGGCACATCGCCTCTAGTTAGGACATTAAATAAATTATAAGGGCAAGGGAGGTGCTGAAGGGGGTGTGGCTAGAAACAGCAAAAATTAATTAACCCTTTGCACTCTCACATGCAAATGTTCAAACAAATGCATTCACAGATTCACTCATCCAGGCACAACTGTTATCCCTATAGCTAAATTAAAAGCCGGGGTTTTAGTTCACAGAAGAATGCATTCCCATGCTTAGTCACCTATACTGCGTAGAAGTACCCAGGTAAACATAGGTGTCCTAACTCTGGCCCTGTAACATGCATAGTGCAGACATGCAAACACATTCATTGCATCAAACCTATCAATGGATTAGGAGCACACATCCTAACTTCCTCTCCTGGGAAAGACAGTGCATCTTACCAATCGCACAAGGGAGATAACGTTATGTGTCCATGTGCACCATGCGCATACACCAGCATAAGCTGTGTGCGTGCTGACAAACACATACAGGGGAAGGAGGGAGTGCACTGAATTAGACCCTAGCCACGGGGGTCAATGATAAGAATAAAAATACATATATCCAGGCACATCGCCTCTAATTAAGACATTAAATAAATTATAAGGGAAAGGGAGGTGCTGAAGGGGGTGTGGTTAGAAACAGCAAAAATCAATTAACCCTTCGCACTCTCACATGCAAATGTTCAAACAAATGCATTCACAGATTCACTCATCCAGGCACAACTGTTATCCCTATAGCTAAATTAAAAGCCGGGGTTTTAGTTCACAGAAGAATGCATTCCCATGCTTAGTCACCTATACTGCGTAGAAGTACCCAGGTAAACATAGGTGTCCTAACTCTGGCCCTGTAACATGCATAGTGCAGACATGCAAACACATTCATTGCATCAAACCTATCAATGGATTAGGAGCACACATCCTAACTTCCTCTCCTGGGAAAGACAGTGCATCTTACCAATCGCACAAGGGAGCTAACGTTATGTGTCCATGTGCACCATGCGCATACACCAGCATAAGCTGTGTGCGTGCTGACAAACGTGCCTGGATATATGTATTTTTATTCTTATCATTGACCCCTGTGGCTAGGGTTTAATTCAGTGCACTCCCTCCTTCCCCTGTATGTGTTTGTCAGCACGCACACAGCTTATGCTGGTGTATGCGCATGGTGCACATGGACACATAACGTTAGCTCTCTTGTGCGATTGGTAAGATGCACTGTCTTTCCCAGGAGAGGAAGTTAGGATGTGTGCTCCTAATCCATTGATAGGTTTGATGCAATGAATGTGTTTGCATGTCTGCACTATGCATGTTACAGGGCCAGAGTTAGGACACCTATGTTTACCTGGGTACTTCTACGCAGTATAGGTGACTAAGCATGGGAATGCATTCTTCTGTGAACTAAAACCCCGGCTTTTAATTTAGCTATAGGGATAACAGTTGTGCCTGGATGAGTGAATCTGTGAATGCATTTGTTTGAACATTTGCATGTGAGAGTGCAAAGGGTTAATTGATTTTTGTTTTTTTTTAGATGGATAGTACGTCTGGATCCAACTTTGTGCAGATGGCGTCTTTCATGCTGTCCAGCCTGTTGAGGGACCCCCGTATAAAAAACACAAGGGGAATGAGCTGTACTGGGTGGTAACACTACTAGACCCTCGGTATAGGCACAAAGTGGCGGACATGTTACCAAATCACCAGATCGCAGAAAGTATGCAGCACATGCAGAACAAGCTGGCAACTATGCTTTACAATGCGATTAAGGGTGATGTCATAGCACAACGGAATAAAGGTACTACTGCCAGTAATCCTCCTCCCATGTCCATGCAGGCAAGGACAGGACGCTCCAGCGATCTCATGGTGATGTTGGACATGCGGACATTCTTTAGTCCAATGCCTCGCCTTAGCCCTTCCGGATCCACCTTCCACCAACGCCTCGACCGGCAGGTAGCCGACTACTTGGCCTTAAGTGTGGATGTAGACACTGTGAGTAGCGATGAACCCTTGGACTACTGGGTGCGCATGCTTGACCTGTGGCCAGAGCTGTCCCAATTTGCCATCCAACTTCTGTCTTGACCTGCCTCAAGCGTCCTGTCAGAAAGGACCTTCAGCGCAGCTAGAGGCATTGTCACTGAGAAGAGAAATCGCCTAAGTCACAAAAGAGTTCAGTACCTCACCTTTATCTAAATGAATGAGGCATGGATCCCGGAGGGCTACTACCCGCCTGAAGACTAAGCCAGTCCCCACACACAGCATCTCTGCCTGCACGCCGTGTGACTGCCTGCCCCAAGACTATGTCGCTCCCCACACAGCACCTCTGCCCGCAGGCCGCTTGACTGCCTTCTCCGCCACCACCAACAGTGTCCAGGACCCCAGATGGATTCTTGAATTTTTAAGGCCGCTGCTAGCGGCCGCTATAATAATTTTTCGGGGGGGTGTACATGCCTGCCTAATTTTTCTGGCTGCACTGCGGCTGCAACAACAAAACAAAAGGCATGTACATGTGCCAATTCCCCTTCGTGATCATTACCTTGCCGCGGTGGAGGGGCTTGCATATCACAATGAAGCAATGACCGACGGTTATATGAGTGTCTCGGGGGTAGGGAGGGAGGGGGGGGTGGGCACTCCCAAGATAAAAAGGTTGTTGCTTCATTGTGGACAGACCAAATTTAATCAGTTGGACAGTCACTGTTGTTCTATCATTGAGCTACCACAGCCCGACGACCATATGGGCCTGAAAACCACCACGGCCTGCACTCTCGCCATGGTGCGCACCAGTCCAGCACAGCCGTCACTACACAAACAGCTGTTTGCGGTGCGTTACACAGTGAGTTTGGTGTGTCAGTGTGAAGCAGTACTCTAATTACACTCCCTGATTGATGTATACACATGCAAGATGTTTGAAAGCACTTTAGGCCTGCAATTTAGCATTCAATGTGATTTCTGCACTTAAAACGCTGCTTTGCGTCAAATCCAGATTTTTCCCCAGGACTTTTGGCATCTATCCCACTCCGCCATGCCCCCTTCAAGGTGTTACACCCCTTGAAACATCTTTTCCATCACTTTTGTGGCCAGCATAAATGTTTCTAGTTTTCAAAGTTCTTCTCCCCATTGAAGTCTATTGCGGTTCGCGAAAGTTCGCGCGAATTGAACATTTGGTGAAGGTTCGCGAACCTAAAATCGGAGGTTCGGGCCATCTCTAGTTGTAAATTTTTAAATAGCCCAATAGAAAGTGTAAAATACACTTTGTTAGGTAAACAAAGAGTATTATACAGGCTGCCTCCTCCCCTGGTGGTCACAGTGATCGATCGACCAGATGACCACCAGAGAGGATGGCAGCACTGTGAGTAATAACACACACATTTTCAGGCACACAGACCCCCTGATCGCCCACAGCACCCCTCAAACTCCCCCCCCCCCGATCACCCCTTCAGTGTACTGTTTGCACCCAATCACTCCACTAATCACCCATCAATCACGCCCTGTCACTAACTGTCAACGCTATCCTTTAGATCAGGTCCTAAACTGCCCCCTAGGGGCTCCTGATCACCACCCCACACCCTCAGATCCTCCCCAAAAACCGTGTACTGTATACATCTATTCTCCCCTGTAATCACCCATTGATCACCTGTCAATCACCTGTCAATCACCCATCAATCACACCCTGTCACCACCTGTCACTGCCACCCATCAGATCAGACCCTAACCTGTCCCTTGCGGGCACCTGATCACCCCCTCACACCCTTAGATCGCCCGCAGATCTGCCCTCAGATCACCTCCCAAGTGCATTGTTTACATCTGTTCTCCCCTCTAAACACCCACTGATCACCCATAAATCACCCCCTGTCACTGCTACCCATCAGATTAGACCCTAATCTGCCCCTTCTGGGCACCCAATCACCTGCCCACACCCTCAGATTGCCCACAAACCCCTCCTGATCGCCTAGCCAGTGCATTGCTTGCATATATTGTCCCCTGTAATTACCTACTGATCACCTATCAATCACCCCGTCACCCCCTGTCACCACCTGTCAGTGCTACCCATCAGATTAGACCCTAATCTGCCCCTTGCGGGCACTCAATTTCCCACCCACACCCTCAGATCGCCCACAGACCCCCCTGATCACCTCGCCCGTGCATTGCCTGCATATATTCTCCCCTGTAATTACCTACTGATCACCTATCAATCACCCCGTCACCACCTGTCACTGCGGGCTCCTGATCACCCCCCCCACCCTTAGATTCCCCTCTGATCACTCCCACCTGCCCTTAGATCACCCCCCTCCCGCCATTGTGTACCTCTAATCTCCTGTCAGTAACGCTTGATTGTGCTTTGATTGGCTCTGATTGTCTCAATTGCCCTGTGATTGACTTCGATTGTCCCATGATTGGTTTTCGATTGTCCCGTGATTGGTTTTCGATTGTCCCGTGATTGATTTTCAATTGTCCCGTGATTGGTTTTCGATTGTCCTGTGATTGGCTTCGATTGCCCCGGGATTGACTTAGATTGTCCGTAATTGTTTTTTGATTGTCCCGCAATTGGTTTTCGATTGTCCCGTGATTGGTTTTCGATTGTCCCGTGAATGGCTTTGATTGCGCTGATTGGCTGTGATTGCCGTCTGATTGTCTCTAATCACTCTTATTGGCTCTAATTGTGTTGTAATTTCCTTGATTGCCCTCTAAATGGCTTTGATTGTCTGTGATTGTTTCTGACCCTGAACACCCCCCCCCCCGGTCACTATCCTATATAAAAACAGACTAACCAGCAAGCTCATGGTGACCCAGAACTCATTGGAGTGTGTAAGGGACTGCAATGGTCCTAAAAGCCCCCTTACTAAGATGTTAAGAAAAACAAAAATTTGCTTTCCTAAAACAGAAAGAATTTGCGATAATTCAGGTTGGAGTGAGCTCGAGATGTCTCCCAGAGCACCACTGCTGAATATATGCAAATGAACCATTGTACCCTTAGAAGCTAAACACACCTCCAGAACCGCTGGAATGCAATGATGTGTCAGCTTGTCTCAGATCTGCACACGAGCTTCTTCTATCCTCTTCTACAATTACCTCCTCACATTCACGTGTACAAGACTTCTCACGTGCCTCACCCCTCCTCTGGAATGCCCTTCCACAACACATCCGCCACTCTCCCACCTTTGAAATCTTTAAACGCTCCCTCAAAACCCACCTTTTCCGACAAGCATATTCTCTAGCTTAGGCCATGCACCCACTAAATAACCTAATTACGCACTGCCTGTACATATACTGTATACTTCCCCCACCTCTTGTTTCCACCCCATTCCTTCAGATTGTAAGCTCGCAAGGGCAGGGCTCTCACCCTTTTGTGTCATGGAATGTTATTAATTCAATTGCTTGCACACTGTTAGAAATGTATACATTTTAGTCATCCTGTTAAATCAAATTGTAATCAGCAGTGCTGTATCTTGTATCAGTGTTCATATTTCCATGTATATCATTGTCTGTATCATTATGTATCCCTTGTTTGTTTTCTTACATTGTACAGCGCCACGGAATATGTTGGCGCTTTATAAATAAATAAATAAATAATAATAATAATAAAGCTTGTTAAATTGTACAGAGCCATAATAATCCAACATGCATACAGACTGTTTCGGATTGTTTGATCCTCATCAGTGCATGGCATGGATTAATTTGGCTCTATAGAGTAGGGCTTGTAAACCGAGAGGTACAGACTAACCAGCAAGCTCATGGTGACCCAGAACTCATTGGAGTGTGTAAGGGACTATAATAGTCCTAAAAGCCCCCTTACTAAGATGTTAAGAAAAACAAAAATTTGCTTTCCTAAAACAGAAAGAATTTGCGATAATTCAGGTTGGAGTGAGCTCGAGATGTCTCCCAGAGCACCACTGCTGAATATATGCAAATTAACCATTGTACCCTTAGAAGCTAAACACACCTCCAGAACCGCTAGAATGCAATGATGTGTCAGCTTGTTAAATTGTACAGAGCCATAATAATCCAACATGCATACAGACTGTTTCGGATTGTTTGATCCTCATCAGTGCATGGCATGGATTAATTTGGCTCTATGGAGTAGGGCTTGTAAACCGAGAGGTACAGACTAACCAGCAAGCTCATGGTGACCCAGAACTCATTGGAGTGTGTAAGGGACTACAATGGTCCTAAAAGCCCCCTTACTAAGATGTTAAGAAAAACAAAAATTTGCTTTCCTAAAACAGAAAGAATTATTATGGATCTGTACAATTTAACAAGCTGACACATCATTGCATTCCAGCGGTTCTGGAGGTGTGTTTAGCTTCTAAGGGTACAATGGTTAATTTGCATATATTCAGCAGTGGTGCTCTGGGAGACATCTCGAGCTCACTCCAACCTGAATTATCGCAAATTCTTTCTGTTTTAGGAAAGCAAATTTTTGTTTTTCTTAACATCTTAGTAAGGGGGCTTTTAGGACCATTATAGTCCCTTACACACTCCAATGAGTTCTGGGTCACCATGAGCTTGCTGGTTAGTCTGTACCTCTCGATTTACAAGCCCTACTCCATAGAGCCAAATTAATCCATGCCATGCACTGATGAGGATCAAACAATCCGAAACAGTCTGTATGCATGTTGGATTATTATGGCTCTGTACAATTTAACAAGCTGACACATCATTGCATTCCAGCGGTTCTGGAGGTGTGTTTAGCTTCTAAGGATACGATGGTTAATTTGCATATATTCAGCAGTGGTGCTCTGGGAGACATCTCGAGCTCACTCCAACCTGAATTATCGCAAATTCTTTCTGTTTTAGGAAAGCTAATTTTTGTTTTTCTTAATATAAAAACAGAACAGTGATTAGTGAAAACTGTCACTTTTTTAGTATCACTAGTATTAATAGTTAGGCCAGTTAGCTAGGCCCCTGTGTTAGTGTCATTTACCCCTTAGCCCACCGCACCACAGTCACTAATTAGTGGCTGATTAGCGTCATCACTGTCGCTTATCAGCATTTGTACTATATAGTATCTGTAAGTGATCATTACTGATCACAGTCAGATGTATATTAGGGTCACTAGGATACAGTAAAAACGCAGTGTTTACCCGATCAGGCCTGATCGCTCGCCTGCACTTGCGTTCAGCCCGCCCCACCGCAGTGACAGAATTTTTTTTTCTGATCACTGCAAAAAACACTGTACAATAGCTGTGGCACTGTAAAGATCAGGTTTGATTTTTTTTAATCAAAACTCAGTGACCACAGCTTTCTACTCCACAAGTACTCCCTTTTGCTAGGTAGGTGTTCTTTTTCCTGGGTAGTCTCAGAGGAATACCCCCTAAATTTAGCAGTCCACCATGGCAAGAAAGGGGTATTCCAATGACGAGGTGTACAGGTACATGGCCCAGTTGGATGAGGACGATTGGGACGACTCATTCGACAAATCTTCTGGGTCAGAGTTCAAATCTGTAGAGAGCAGTGGCTCACTGACCAATAGCGATGTCGAGGTTGAGGTCCCGGCTAGAGCCAGGCGTACCACACCCCATGTCACTGGACCGCAGGTGGCGCAGGATCTGCCTCAAGGGCTGCAGAGTGGTGCTAGTGCTGGTCTGATGTTTCATGGTGAGGCATACACCAGCAGCGCAGCATCTCCTGGACCTAGCACCAGTACTTCCGTAGACCCTGGTGAAGTGGTGAGCACCAGAATGGAAGTTGAAACTGGTTCGGTGGCACGTGCATTAAGACCCGAGTCGCAGCCACCAAGAAAATGGGCCCGTACTACCCATTGTCTTCCAGAGGAGCTGGCAAATCCCAATTGGCAATCCCCTGGTTCCGCCACACCCGTACTGCCCCCTTTCACCGCCCAGTCTGGAGTCCAGGTGGAGACAGATAATCTAGGATCAGCCCTACACTTTTTTCATCTGTTCTTCACCGAGGATCTCTATGACTTAATTGTGGCTGAGACCAACCGTTATGCCACACAATACATCACCGACAAACCGGATAGCTACTATGCCCAGCCTTTCCGGTGGAAACCACTCCAAGTTTCCGAACTTAAAACTTTTTGGGGCCTACTCCTTAACATGGGTCTAGTCAAACAGAATGTATTGCGGTCTTATTGGTCTATGCACCCAATATATCACATGCCCATGTTCTCTGCTGCCATGTCCAGGGCACGATTTGAGAACATCCTGCGCTTCCTGCACTTTAATGACAACACAACCTGTCATGAAATTGACCACCCTGCTTATGTCCTGCTCCGCAAAATTCGGCCCCTCATAGACCACCTGTCATCAAAATTTGCAGATGCTTATACCCCTGAACAGAACATCTGCGTAGACAAGCCCCTCGTAAATTTTACCGGGCGCCTTGGCATCAAACAGTACATCCCAAGCAAGCGCGCCCGGTATGGGGTGAAACTGTATAAGCTCTGTGACAGGGCCACAGGCTATACATCTCGTTTTAGGGTCTATGAGGGAATGACTCAAAATTGGAGCCGGTCGGATGCCTTGACTACCTGGGGAGCAGTGGCAAGATTGTGTGGGACTTGGTGTCTCCATTGTTCCAGAAGGGGTACCATCTTTATGTGGACAACTTTTACACAAGTGAAGCCCTCTATCAGCATTTAAAGATAGAAGGAATCCGCACCACACTGCCTAGTCGCCGGGGCTTCCCCCAATGGCTCATTAGTACCCAGCTTGCACAGGGGGAGAGGGCTGCCTTGTGTACCGATGATCTGCTTACGGTGAAATGGAAAGACAAGAGGGACGTTTACCTTCTGTCCACCATTCACACAGACACGACAGTGCAAATTCAACGGGCAACTGAGGTCACTGAAAAATCCCTCGCCGTCCACAACTATCACTTTAACATGGGAGGGGTGGACTTCAATGACCAGATGTTAGGGCCCTATTTAGTTTCCCGCAAAACCAGCCACTGGTATAAAAAAGTGACTGTTTATCTAATTCGATTGGCTATTTACAACAGCTTTGTTCTCTACAGTAAGGCTGGGAGAACGGGATCTTTCCTTAAATTCCAGGAAGAGATTGTTACGGAACTCCTGTATCCTGGAGGTGCCGTGGCCCAACCCCAAAATGTAGTTAGCCGGCTACATGAAAGGCACTACGCCTTTCCCATTCCGAGTACCCCAAATCAACGCACCCCAAGAAAACGTTTTCATGTCTGCAGCAGGGCTGGTATAAGGTGTGACACCACTGTTTACTGTCCCACCTGTCCTGTCCAGCCTGGCCTATGCCTTGGGGAGTGTTCCCAGAGGTATCATGAGCAGATACACTTTTAGAGAGCAGGGAACTCCAGACATAGCAGCAGGCACACAAGGGTCTCTGTGCTATTTCACACTGGCGCGATACGTTAGGGAAAATTGGCCGGAAGTGCTTGACTTAACGCTAGTGCATGCTTATGTTACTGCAATGCTTCTGCCGCAATTTGGGTCGGCCCGGAAGTCATGTTAGTCTACGGCGACGCAGTTAATTACTAGGCCGAATGTGATTACTAAGTTGAATGCTACTCTTGCGGTATTCAATGAAGGTCTGTTTTGGGCGATGCGGTGCGCGCGACCCATCGGATATGCCAATATGCAGTGTGAACCCAGACATCAGGTTTCTAGAGACCCTAATACACAGTGCTGCCAGAAACCTCTCCTTTCACTTGGGACAAAGTGCATAATGTACTTCACCACATCTCTGTGCGATTTGCACTTTGCGCATTGTCCCATGGGGGAGGAGAAGTTTGTCCTTGGAAAGGTAAGGAAAAAAAAAACAGGTAAGCAAAAAAGTTGTTTGGTTTAAAAATGTTCAATAAAGTTTATAAAAGTTGATGTTAATGAAGTTATTGCTTTCCTGCTTGCTTGTTTTTTTTTTTTTTGTGTTCCATCCATTACCCTTCCAGGTGGACAGACCCACCGACCGACCAACCAGCTGCAGCACTGATGGTGCATCCTGACAGAAGCATTGCGCAACTGTCAGGTTACACAAAGTTGGTGTAGCAGCGCTGCAGGACGAGATTTCTCCTCTGCAGTAAAAAAGATACGTTTGCCGAGACATATGAGCTGAGGGGTGGTGTTGGAGTTCATATGCTTTGGCAAGCACTTTGTATCAAAAAAGAACTCTGGCAATGATTTATTCATCCACATCGATCGATGTGAATGGATAAATTGGGTTTGCCAGGGCATACAAGCTGCTATTTCCTGGCAGACGCCTTCCCTTCTTCTTTTTTTTTCACATTTTTTGGCAAATATTTTTTCATCCACATTGATTGATTGTTTGCCGTTCATTTTTCCTTTCAGCGCAGAGTGCATTACCCGTATGCCCAATATAAGGAGTATAGCAGAAACTCCTAATACTGGCCATAAATGTAATGATTGCGGAGACCCTAAAATGCCAGGACAGACCCCACGAATGACGCCATTTTGGAAAGAAGACACCCCAAAGTATTCCGTGAGGTGCATGGTGAGTTCATAGAAGATTTTTTTGTCACAAGTTAGCAGAAATTGTTGTTTGTTTGTTTTTTTCACAAAGTGTCATTTTCTGCTAACTTATGACAAAAAATAAAATTTTCAACGAACTCACCATGCCCCTCATGGAATACCTTGGGGTGATCTATACTGCCCTGGCATTTTAGGGGCCCTAAACCGCGAGGAGTAGTCTGGAAATCAAATGCCTCAAAATGATAGGACGTTGGGCCCCTTAGCGCACCTTGGCTGCAAAAAAGTGTCACACGTGGTATTATCGTCGTACTCAGGAGAAGTAATTTAATGTGTTTTGGGGTGTATTTTTACACATACCCATGCTGGGTGGGAGAAATATCTCTGTAAATGCAATTTTTTTTTTTTTACACAGAGATATTTCTCCCACCTGGCATGGGTATGTGTAAAATACACCACAAAACACATTATACTACTTCTCCTGAGGTGTTTTGGGGTGTATTTTTAAACATACCCATGCTGGGTGGGAGAAATATCTCTGTAAATGGACAATTGTGTGTAAAAAAAAATCAAAAAAATCTCATTTACAGAGATATTTCTCCCATCCAGCATGGGTATGTGTAAAAATACACACCAAAACACATTATACTATTTCTCCTGAGTACGGCAATACCACATGTGTGGCACTTTTTTGCAGCCTAGGTGCGCTAAGGGGCCCAAAGTCCTATGAGCACCTTTAGGCTTTACAGGGGTTCTTACAATTTAGCACCCCCCAAAATGCCAGGACAGTAAACACACCCCACAATTGACCCCATTTTGGAAAGTAGACACCCCAAAGTATTTAGAGAGGAGCATGGTGAGTCCGTGGCAGATTTCATTTTTTTTGTCACAAATTAGCAGAAATGGAAGCTTTTTTTTATTTATTTTTTTGTCACAAAGTGTCATTTTCCGCTAACTTGTGACGAAAAATAAAATCTTCTATGAACTCACCATGCCTCTTAGTGAATACTTTGGGATGTCTTCTTTCCAAAATGGGGTCATTTGGGGGGTATTTATACTATCCTGGAATTCTAGCACCTCATGAAACGTGACAGGTGCTCAGAAAAGTCAGAAATACTTCAAACTGGGGAAATTAACTTTTTGTACCATAGATTGTAAACGCTGTAACTTTTACCCAAACAAAAAAAAATCCAATAAGTGTCTATTTATTGATCAAAGACATGTAGCACAATACATTTAGACAAACATTTATGTAGAAATTTTACTTTATTTGAAAAATGTCAGCACAGAAATTAAAAAAAAAAATCAATTTTTTTGACAAAATTCATCTCTTTTTTGATGAATATGATGAATATAGTAAAAACTAAAAACCACAGCAGCAATCAAAAAGCACAAAAAGAAAGCTGTATTAGTGACAAGAAAAGGAGGTAAAATTCATTTAGGTGGAAGGTTGTATGACCGATCAATAAACCGTTAAAGCTGCAGTGGTCTGAATGGAAAAAAGTGTCTGGGCCTTAAAGAGGAACTCCAGTGAAAATAATGTAATAAATAAGTGCTTCATTTGTACAATAATTATGTATAAATGATTTAGTCAGTGTTTGCCCATTGTAAAATCGTATAAATCCCTGATTTGCTTTCTGACATTTATCACATGGTGACATTTTTACTGATGGCAGGTGATGTAGCTGCTGCATGCTTTTTCGCCAGTTGGAAACAGCTGTAAACAGATATTTCCCACAATGCAGCAAGGTTCACAGACAGGAAACTGCCAAGAGTACGTACTTTTCTTGTTTCTTGTGGGAGGGGTTTCACCACAATATCAGTCATACAGTGCCCCCTGATGGTCTGTTTGTGAAAAGGAATAGATTTCTCATGTAAAAGGGGGTATCAGCTACAGATTGGGATAAAGTTCAATTCTTGGTCGGAGTTTCTCTTTAAGGGGTTTTAAGGCTGCAGTCCTTAAAGAGAAACTCCAACCTAGAATTGAACTTTATCCCAATCAGTAGCTGATACCCCCTTTTACATGAGAAATATAATGATTTTCACAAACAGACCATCAGGGGGCGCTGTATGACTGATTTTGTGCGGAAACCCCTCCCACAAGAAGCTCTGAGTACCGCAGTACTCTGGACAAACTGCCACAATGTAACAATGTTCACAGACAGGAATTAGCTGTTTACAGCTGTCTCTAACAGCCAAAACAGCTAGGAGCAGCTACATAACCTGCCCACAGTAACAATGTCACCATGTAATACATGTCAGAATGTAAATCGGGGAGAGGAAAGATTTTACAATGAGCAAACACTGACTAAATCATTTATCCATAATTATGGTAAAAAATGAAGCACTTTTTTTACTACATTATTTTCACTGGAGTTCCTCTTTAAGTGGTTAAAGAAGAATTGTAACAACAATACTCACTTTTACGTGAAATATCGTGCAGCATCAGGAACACTTCCTTTAGCTATACATTGCTGTATATTGGTATGCAGCCCTGCCCTCTCACTGACACATGGGGCCATATGCAATTCCCTTTTTCACCTGAGTTTTCTCCTAGGAGATAATGTTTCATCTTTAATTTAGAATAACTTTTCAACACTTTGCAAATGAAAAGGTACCAAAAAGTAGGAGTAAAAGTACTATCAATACTATGTTAAGTATTTTCTTGCTTGCTGGGGGATTAAAATGCATTTTATTGACATGATTGAAAGTATCACCTACTAGAAACCTCAGGAGAAAAAGTGAATTGCATATGGGCCCTAGTCTAGGCTGTTTATTATGCAGAAATTCTCCCCCCTCCCCGAACATTCTAGGACAGCAGAGACTTTTTTTTCTACTGGTTCTTGGACTCTCCGTAAACAACATTCTGCAGAGATCGCCTGTCAGTACAAAAGATGTTGCCGCCTGTGATACATATCAAAAAGTAAATCAGGGAGAGGAAAGATTTCAAACTGGACTAACACGGATTGCCAGAGCCGGGACAAGGTCCTCCAGCACCCAAGGCTGAAACACCAAAGTGCGCCCCTCCATCCCTCCAGCCCAGCCGTCACACACTGATTGCTATTAGACTAAGAGGTGCCCCAGGGCCCCCAACATCCCCAACACCTTAATCTCTAGTTATCTGGCTTGCAGTCACTGCTATGTATCCCCTTTTCTTATTTCTTTCTGCTTCAAACACAATTAGGAATGACAGCTGAATGAATTGTGCGCCCCCTCCTACACTGCGCCCTGAGGCTGGAGCCTCTCCAGCCTATGCCTCGGCCCGGCCCTGCGGATTGCCAGGCAACTGGTATAGCTTAAAAGCAAATATATATGGCAGTCTCCATATGCATCTCACTTCAGGTGTCCTTTAAAATCACAGGTTATCTTTAAAGTGTTTGCCCTTGGATTAGTTGGGCATTAATTACTGCGTTTTTACCTACATGTCTGTATAGGATTTAAAAAACAAAAGATTGTTAGGTGTTCTAAGTGAGGTTAAAGGGGAACTACTAACCCCAGTTGGATTGGTGCTGTGAACGTGTATCTGTTTGTTATAACAGGGTTTTTATAGACAGAGTCAGACACCAATGTTTTGCAGCATGGGCTAAATAATGGCACAACTGTGTCAACTGGATGGTAGCAGATGATGTCACTGTTGGTTTCCCATAGCTCTAGAATGTTTAGCGGGATTCTGTAAACAGCTGATCACTTGATGTTTAACCACTATCCTCGTATGATGGTGTTTTCACTCTTTTGATCACCAACAGCTAGCTAAGGAATACATTCCATTGTAAGTACTCCAAGAGCACAGGTTATTGTAATGACTCCCTTTCCCACGACTTGCCTTCCTGTGTGTTGATCCTCCACAGCCGCCTTACTTTAGCTGCATCTATACATTAGCTGTCTTAATTTAGTCACCTGATTCTGAGTTCACGCATATGGACTCAGCAAATCTACAGGTTGTAGCGGAGGGCTAATGATCTAATAACTTGGTCACCCTAGAGCATTCTGTCATAGGGCCCCTACACTTTAGAACTCCTTACCACAAGGATATTAGTTGTTAGATAGTAGCCTACTGGCATCTTACCTCCTTGCTGACTAATTCAAAAGTAGATAAAAGTTAATCTGGATGTACAAGGAAGGGAGTTGGGTGGCTAAATTGTGGCAGGTTGCTGTAGTTACAGTATTTTTGCATACACACAATTACTTTTTAATGTCAGCATGAAATGATTTATAATAAATGTACCTCGTCTCAGTAGTGCTGTTATCTTTATATCTTCTTTCCCTTTGTGACTTGCTAAAAGCCTTTTCTTTGCAGCTAACAGAATGAATTGCCAGCCTGCTGTGGTATGGAAGGGGGTCTGCTGCTCCTGACAGGCAACCTCAGAATTGTCCCTGTGGAGCTGTGCATTGGCAGATCTACAGAGGGAGAATCTGGATGGACTCCACGGAACTTTGCCCAGTAGGATTCTGCACATGCTAGTTTTTATTTCCACACTGGCTAGGCACACTAGTCAGTTCTTTCTTTTTATATAATTTTATTTTTATTTGCTCTTAAATCTCAAGAAATTAAATCAAATTTCAAATATATATCATGTCAATACAAAATACACAAAAGTGATCACCCAAAACCAAAACAAACAAACAAACAAAAAAACAACAACAGCATACCACATACTCTTCCTGAACCTCCCTCTCCAGAAGACAATATCTCTTTATATTCTTCTGAATTCATAAATTCAATCCACCCCATCCACTTAGAACAAAAACCCTCCCACCTAGCCAATGTCTTATGACAAGCACCTTTTTAACCCAACCAACCATATAGTGTTGGATGATTCGGGCATCTCCAGTTAATTGGAATTAAACTTTAGCCACAATAAGCAATTAAGGTAGCCACAAATTTATATATTCAGAAACAGACAGAAGAATTGTGTAAAATCACCTCTAAAGTATCATTCTTAACCAGATCATGAATAACAACCTTGTTAACATACAACAGTACTCCATTACAAAATGTTCTTAACCGAGGACACCCCCAAAAAGATGCACTAACGTACCACTAATGCCACACCCCCTCCAACATTTATCAACTCTGGATACATCAAGGCCAATTTACCAGGAGTCCTTTAACATTTGTTAATATTATTTATTTATTTAAGTATTTATATAGTGCCGACATATTAAGCAGCGCTGTACATAGTATATATTGTTTATAAAGGAAACAGGAGCGTGCACCTTCCGTCCAAAGATTTATTACTGTGTGATGACAACAGACAGTGACAACATTGCAGTCCATAAGCATAAAGCAGCGCATCAGATGGTGAAAATCAATACCATATGTGAACATTCATGTCCGGCTTACGTGTCCATCATGTGTAACTGGTACAGTGGGAAGGAGGTGGGTGGTAGGCACAGAGGTGGCGAGCGACGGCCGTTTCGCGTCTCCTGACACTTGGTCACGCTTCGTGCCACTGAAAGAGGATGGCGTGAGGTTCCGGGGTAAAGACGGGGAGTTAGTCCCGCCCCTTCCGGTCATCTCACTTCCTCCTCGTGAGAGCCCGTTGTCCTGGCAACAGGGACGCCCTCGTAGGGGATCCAGCAGGGCGGAGTTGAAATCTCCGTCATCTAAGGGAGTCTCCTCTATTCTCAGCAGCCGCTATCGCGGTGTTGTGTTGAGTCTGGGCCTTTCTTTCTTCTCACAGCCAGTGCTCAAAAAAGGCACACCTGCCGCAAACGTAAACGCCTATAAAATGCCCAGGGAACACACAAAAATTAAATAACAAAATTTATGCAAACCAGGAGAGTCTGCTAGATCCCCTGCGGGTGCCACCGCCATCAGGACACACCGGGTTAGGGTGACTCAAAACGTGAAATTAGTGATAGTGTCATTAAAATCACGTAGACGCGGAAATTATTCTATGGCCTATAAACAAATATTGCTACAACCATAAGGACACTGGCGGGGTTCCTAATTCAAAAGGGTTATGGAGGGGAGCCTGTCTAAGTCCCCGCTAGGGTACTCTTTCCGCATTAATACGGAAGTCAGGGGATAAATACAAAAGTGTACGTGCTATGGGACCATAAATTTTAATCCCAGCCATCGACTAATCATATAATCAATGTTGCAAATCACAATCATTTTAATTTTAATTGCTCATAATTTTTAACAAACCCTTTCCCCCCTAAAAAGTTACACCCTTACGGTGACAAACTACATGACTCTCCAACACTCCTCTATCATGAATATTTAACAGGGATATAATATATTTTTATACTCATTGGCTTGTCAGTAAGTTCTTGCTAGTTTTACTATACATCAGGTCTGCCTAGTACATAAAAAGGCATATATCTATTATCTATAACCAACAAGGTTCATTTAAGGGTCTAGCATACAGGACAACTCTGTTTTGTCATTAAGCCCTAATGGCTCCATTGCTTCCAATCGCAAGATCAATCTCGTTTCTCTCCTTAACAGTAGTCTCTCTCTGTCTCCCCCTCTTTGGGGTATATCTTGTTTCTCCAAAGCTGCAAACTTTAAATTAAATCTATCCGCACCATGATCATTTCTCATATGTTCAATCAGGCGTGTGCACCCTTTACCCGATTTAATTGACCCAATATGTTCTCCAAATCTTGTCTTCATCGAACTAGTTGTCTGTCCGATGTAGAACCGGTTGCAAGGACAGATCAGAACATATACTACAAAATTCGTTTGGCAAGTAAAAAATTCTTTCACTGGCAACCATTCTCTCCCTACTCGAATACTTTTCTGGGTAATCAGCCTTTCACACCATTTACACCGGCCACATCTATGATTACCCCAGGGCAGGGAAGCATTCAGCCAGTCTTTATTTTTAGGCGAAATGAATAATCGAGAGGTGGTGCTCAGAAAGGCAGACAAAGGGGGGAACCTTGTCGTTATGTCTAATATTCAATATAGAGATGAGGCATTGAGACAACTGAACGACACAGAAACTTACCGCCCCCTGCCTTCTGACCCCACCACACGATATTTGAATTCAATGCATACTTTGTTGCGCAGGGGGGTAGAGGAAGGTTTTCTTTCCAACACATTAGCCACCGATTTGCTCCCCCTCTATCCACGGCGGCCAGTCTGGTATCACATACCAAAAATACACAAGTCCATGACCACGCCACCGGGACGACCCATAGTCTCAGGCTGTGGGTCTCTCACTGAGAGGTTGTCCAGGTTCCTGGACCACCTCCTGCGTCCCCTTCTGAAGGGAGTACCGTCCTATTTAAAAGACACCCTTGAGGTGTTACGCCTGGTGGAGCGTGCCACGTGGGTTCCTGGCAACAGGCTGGCCACGATTGACGTGGTCAGCCTGTATAGCCGGATCCCACATGGGTTGGGTATCGCCGCGGTCAGACGATATTTACTTCGTACTAACAAGGATGCGAGGTACGTAGACTACATCCTTGAATGTCTTTGTTTTGTATTGACGCATAATGCGTTTATGTTTGACCGCGACTGGTACCAGCAGGTATCAGGGACGGCCATGGGGACCCCCGTGGCATGCTCCTATGCAAATTTATTTCTGGGGGCGTGGGAGGAGTCTTATGTGCTTCTGGACACAAACCCGTTCCGTGAGCGCATTAGACGCTGGTCCAGGTACGTGGACGACATCCTGGTGGTGTGGTCGGGGACAGAAGGAGAATTTGCAGAATTTATGCGATATCTCAACATAAATCAGGTGAATATGCAATTCACCCACGAGATCAGTGAGCAGGAGATGGCCTTCCTGGATGTGAAGCTTATGGTGGAAGGTGACCGTTTACTCACCAAAGGATACAGAAAGGATACGGCCACCAACTCTATACTACATGCGCAGAGCTTCCATCCAGGATCAGTCATTGAGGCTATTCCCTACGGGCAGTACCTTAGACTAAAGCGTAATAATGCCAGAGAGTGCGATTTTGAAGTACAGGCGGATGAGCTCACTGCTAGGTTTATAAAACTAGGCTACGATCGGGACCTCTTGAAAAAATCAAGAAATAAAGCAAAAAAACAAATGAGAAGGGCCCTATTGGCCCCTAAAGAAAGGATTGAGGAAGGGCCAGACAGAACCACGTTTACTTTTGATTTTTCACCGATGGCAGATCGTATTAGAAAGACCATATATTCAAATTGGTCTATGGTCAAGAGAGACCCCGATCTGATTAAAATTGCAAAAGAGGCCCCTAGAGTGGCCTTTAGGCGAGCTCCCACACTCGGCAATATTTTAACCAGCAGTGAGTTCATTTCGCCTAAAAATAAAGACTGGCTGAATGCTTCCCTGCCCTGGGGTAATCATAGATGTGGCCGGTGTAAATGGTGTGAAAGGCTGTTTACCCAGAAAAGTATTCGAGTAGGGAGAGAATGGTTGCCAGTGAAAGAATTTTTTACTTGCCAAACGAATTTTGTAGTATATGTTCTGATCTGTCCTTGCAACCGGTTCTACATCGGACAGACAACTAGGTCGATGAAGACAAGATTTGGAGAACATATTGGGTCAATTAAATCGGGTAAAGGGTGCACACGCCTGATTGAACATATGAGAAATGATCATGGTGCGGATAGATTTAATTTAAAGTTTGCAGCTTTGGAGAAACAAGATATACCCCAAAGAGGGGGAGACAGAGAGAGACTACTGTTAAGGAGAGAAACGAGATTGATCTTGCGATTGGAAGCAATGGGGCCATTAGGGCTTAATGACAAAACAGAGTTGTCCTGTATGCTAGACCCTTAAATGAACCTTGTTGGTTATAGATAATAGATATATGCCTTTTTATGAACTAGGCAGACCTGATGTATAGTAAAACTAGCAAGAACTTACTGACAAGCCAATGAGTATAAAAATATATTATATCCCTGTTAAATATTCATGATAGAGGAGTGTTGGAGAGTCATGTAGTTTGTCACCGTAAGGGTGTAACTTTTTAGGGGGGAAAGGGTTTGTTAAAAATTATGAGCAATTAAAATTAAAATGATTGTGATTTGCAACATTGATTATATGATTAGTTGATGGCTGGGATTAAAATTTATGGTCCCATAGCACGTACACTTTTGTATTTATCCCCTGACTTCCGTATTAATGCGGAAAGAGTACCCTTGCGGTGACTTAGACAGGCTCCCCTCCATACCCCTTTTGAATTAGGAACCCCGCCAGTGTCCTTATGGTTGTAGCAATATTTGTTTATAGGCCATAGAATAATTTCCCCGTCTACGTGATTTTAATGACACTATCACTAATTTCACGTTTTGAGTCACCCTAACCCGGTGTGTCCTGATGGCGGTGGCACCTGCAGGGGATCTAGCAGACTCTCCTGATTTGCATAAATTTTGTTATTTAATTTTTGTGTGTTCCCTGGGCATTTTATAGGCGTTTACGTTTGCGGCAGGTGTGCCTTTTTTGAGCACTGGCCGTGAGGAGAACGCATAGCCCAGACTCAACACAGCACCGCGATAGCGGCTGCTGAGAATAGAGGAGACTCCCTTAGATGACGGAGATTTCATCTCCGCCCTGCTGGATCCCCTACCAGGGCGTCCCTGTTGCCAGGACAACGAGCTCTCACGAGGAGGAAGTGAGATGACCGGAAGGGGCGGGACTAGCTCCCCGTCTTTACCCCGGAACCTCACGCCATCCTCTTTCAGTGGCACGAAGCGTGACCAAGCGTCAGGAGACGGGCCGTCGCTCGCCACCTCTGTGCCTACCACCCACCTCCTTCCCACTGTACCAGTTACACATGATGGACACGTAAGCCGGACATGAATGTTCACATATGGTATTGATTTTCACCATCTGATGCGCTGCTTTATGCTTATGGACTGCAATGTTGTCACTGTCTGTTGTCATCACACAGTAATAAATCTTTGGACGGAAGGTGCACGCTCCTGTTTCCTTTATAACCAATTCATGAACTGTTCCTTCTTGCTTTTGGCAGAGCACACGTCCAGTGACAGTTGGTCCCCTTTGGAAGTGCAGCTCACTGGACAGTGAGAGTGGTGCTTGTGTTGCTTACTCACTAGAAGGGATGTGCCACACCTTACAGCTTTGTTCTACCTAACCATACATAGTATATATTGTCTTGTCACTAACTGTCCCTCAGAGGGGTTTACAATCTAGTCCCTACCATAGTCATATGTCTATATCGTGTAGTGCATGTATCATAGTCTAGGGCCAATTTAGGGGAAGCCAATTAACTTATCTGTGTGTTTTTTGTTTGGGGGGGGGGGGGGAGGAAACCAGAGAGCATGGAGGAAACCCATGCAGACACGGAGAGAACATACAAACTCCTTGCAGATGTTGACCTGACTGGGATTCGAACCAGGGACCCAGCGCTGCAAGGCGAGAGCGCTAACCACTATGCCACCGTGCTGCCCAATACTTTAAAATTAATGTCTTTATGTAACGATTGTGGAACTTTTTCCGTGATCAGCGCACAACGCGTGCGCTGACACGGCGGAAATCCTCCACAAGCGTGTAATTGCAGGCACCCAGCAAAAGGTGCTACTCAACTGTAGAGAGAAATTCCTGTCGGCAGATGGCGCTGGGGAGTGCAGAGGAACCAATCTTCTGTACCTCCACAAATGCCAGACAGGAATTTTACGAAGCACAGAACGCAATCGCAAGAGAGGCGATTGCGAATGAGAACGAGCAAAGGGACAGGTTGTATGTGTGTGCGCTAACCTAGTCGCCACCCCGCGAAAGTGCACACACAACAGCAGATATGAAATAGGAACGCGATCGCGAGAGGTGCAATCGCCAGACGTGACACAAGGCAGATCAGAACAGAATACGAGGTTAGCAAAGGCACAGCAAATAATACAATGAGAATAACAAGGAAAATAACAAACGCTAACTGAACGCGAACACCGCACTCATTCGCAACAGTGCACGCTTTCGTGCGCGGTCTCCACGTGATAAGCACAATAGAGACAAGCACGCCTAACTAACCAAGACAAGACAAACATGTAACAGAGGACGCGAGCGCTTGCTTAACGGTTACCTCACCGAGCCTCCAGCAAGCGTTCGTAGCAGACAAGACAGACACACGAAAACAGGAACAAGCGAGAGATAGGATCCACAGCACTAGCGAAAGTGGCTAGCGCGATCCAGGTACAGAGTAGCAGAACAGAAGGATCCACAGCACTAGCGGAAAGTGGCTAGCGCGATCCAAGGAGACAGAACAGAAGGATCCACAGCGCTAGCGCAAAGTGGCTAGCGTGATCCAAGGAGACAGAACAGAAGGATCCACAGCGCTAGCGCAAGATGCTAGTGCGATCCAAGTGAGACAGATCAGAAGAGATAGCTGGTAGCAACCGCTGTACCAGCTATACTCCAAGAACAGAGATCAGAACCATTTCCTGTCGACCACCGCTGGGACAGGACAACAGCAACAGAACAAACAAACAGACAAGCAATCCCAACTGCACTAAGGAAACCTGCCTAGTGCAGTTTTCCAGAAAATTACTCTAAGCTGATCTTCAAACAGAGAGTAAGTGTAACGATTGGTGTCAGCAAGAGGCACAAATATCTGATTAAGTGGTGATAAACAGAATCACCACTAATGCAGATATGTTAGAGTGAAATAGTCAGTATCTTCCTGATGGTAAATCAGCGGAAGGCTCACTAACACGGTAAGTGCCTGAAATGATCTACTCAGACCAGTGTCACACCCCGAACCTTGATTATTGGGGATCCGCAGTATCGCCAATAATACAAGGATAGACCCGATTATATAGCAATCTGCGGAATTGCTAATAATGCGGGTAGATGTAAAGCAGTGGACACACGATCAACATGGAAATAAACAAAGCAGTAAATATTCACAAAGTTGTGGAAATATCCACCACACGGCAATTCCTCAGAGGTGTGGTTACCTCTGAATGGGAACCCCGTGTGTGAGATCCCCCAAAGTGGCAGTGGAGGAATCTCAGCCTCTGGCAGTAACGGTCTGCTAGGGCCGGCGTCTCAGGGAGGCAAGCCTCAGATAATAACCCAACAGTGGGAGACGTTCCACTGAAGGGAGCAAGGTCAGACAGAAAGAGGTTCGGCAACAGTACAGGCGGCAACAGTACAGAGACGTGAGACGAGAGAATAGTCAGGAACCAAGCCAATAGTCGTTAACGGTACGGGCTGGCAGAGTACAGAATCAGGAAGCAGAAGAGAAGTCAAGACAGGCACAGAATCATACACAGAGAATCAATAACAATAATAATCTCCTAGTCTAGGTGTGAAGTCCTTGGTTTCAACACCTGGGATCTAGTCTAAGGTCTGAGTGCTGACACAGGGTATCGCAAACACAGACGAAGTGTGACTGAAAAGCACTTCCTTATATACTGCCTGGGAGAGAAGTCTCCACCCCAGGCAGCAACCAATCAGAGCAGGCTAAAATGTCAGCTGACCTCCAGGTCAGCTGACACGCTTTCTAAGAGTATAAAGGCGTGTCTGGCGTGCGGCCGCACCCCCTAGAGGCAAGATGGCAGAACCCTGGTGAACAGCATGTTGGTGAGTTTGGAGCAGAGTGCTCGGACGGGTGTGCGCAGCGGATGCGGACGAATTTCCGCATCCCGCGTTGGAAGGTCCGCTTGCCGGACTGGATGCGACCATATTTCCGCAATCCATCCGGCGTTGCAGATTTTTCGTTACAGTAAGGCTGACACTCCCGGCAGGAGTGTTACACAGGACTAAATCCTTATGACCAGCCAAGCATTGTGGGAAACACATAGTACTTATAGTACATGCCTCCAATGAATGTGGCCAGGCAATTTGCATGACAACGTACGCAAATTCCTCAGCAAGCACAAGCTGCAAAACTGACAGAAGCTCTTCTTTCCAGAGTCCTGCAGCATGCAAACCTAAACAATGGTCAAAAAGCTGCCTGCCTGCACAGGCAGCTGAGCAGATCATTACAGTACCCCCCCCCCCCCCTCCAGGGTCGAATTCCAGACGACCCTCAAAACTGATATCTCCAAACCACTTTAACAGAAGACTCATGAAGGTCGGGACCGCCCGGCAAGGTCCAATTCCAGAGTCAGTCCACCCGAAACAAACCTCATCGGAAACAGAAGCCACCGAAACATGCCCATCAGCACTACAAGTCTCAGCGTAACACCCATCAGGACTGTGGATACCAGAGAAGAAGCCACCGACACCCTCCAGACAATACCCACCACCTTCCAAGGAGCGTCCGAAAATACCAAATCTGCCACAAAACCTGTTCGAAGTGTCTCTTTCAAAACAAAAGCCGCTGTTGATCGTATTCAGGGTACCAAGCAAAACTTCTCTCGGAATCTCCCAGAATGCCTTGAAGCTCCGCAGAGATTCCAAGAAGCCAGAACGCTCACCAGGCTCACATGGAGAGCTACCAAGCACCCCCATGGAACCTATGACAGTTCCAGATTCAGAATTAGCAGGACACCCATCAAGATCAGGACTTTCAGGGACCACTTCTGGGCATGCAAGCAGGCAGGCTAAATCAGAACATGTCTCCACTGAGGAAGCATCTGAATACGCTGGTAACCGAGGCACACTTGGGCTTTCTGGGTCACAGAGCACACTGGGGTACACCAGCACAGGAGAAACCTCAGGACACGTCGGGGAACTGCCAACCTCAGAGTCCGGCACGACCAGACCAAAACCAGGACCGGGCAGAAAATCATCACGAGTAGAGGTCACAGGTACTGGTATTTCAAAAGAAGACTCGGTCTCAGGCTTAGAGATCTCAATGACTGTAATGGTATCTGACAGAAATTCATCATTGACTACCCATGACTGAAGCTCCACCAGAGCTGAAAAGGTAGCCAGCAAGGCAGCAATGCCCACGGAAGAGGGCAACACCTCAGAAGGACTTGGGGGGCAGGAGACATCTCCTACAAGTTCTGCACCCTTTGGGAGGAGCTCGGAGACCTCCAGAACATCAAACAAGACCTCAGGAACATCATTTTCCAGGTTTTCTACGAAGGATTCTGAACTATCCATGTTACAGGGCTGAACATTAAATACCTCCTGCAGGCAGGGCAGATGTCCCAGGAATGGTTCCACCATAACCTTAGACTGAACTTCATCATAATTAGCGGGATGTACAGGAATATTTACTGAAACACAAACTGACTCCCTAACTTCATTCTCACTGTACCCAGAATTCTGTGTGGCAGTCAAACTAGCTTGTAACTCCAAACTGCAGAAAAACAGGTGAGTATAGTGGCAATACCTAGACGAGCCTCTAGGGACACTGCAGGGGATTCTAAGCAAGGCCACATTGACTCATCCAGAGTACAGGGTGCAGAATCAGCACTTCCCTCAGAGCAAGAAAGGGGCTCACAAACGTCAGTGTGAAAGGAAAACATGTTTTCATTCATGGTACAGGGCAGATTCAGAGAAAGCGTCTCTGAACAAGGCAAAGAAGGTTCAGCATCAGATTCGCAAAACCGAAGCGCTGTCTCACTCTTAGATTCGGCTAACAATGTCGAATCCGAGGAATCAGAACGCAAAACCTGCGAATCAAAATTCACTTTAGGTTGTGAAACTGACGCTTCCATAGCGCAAACCTCCGCGATCTGTGGAGCAGACTGTAAGGTGTTCAGGACAGAAACACTGGAGCAACTGTCATCAGGCAACGGGCCCCTACAGGCGTGAACAGGGTGAGACAGAGACTAATTTGCAGAAGAAATAGCGACATCAACAGGATAAACTTTATTAGGCATATTAATTTTACTTTTGACGCTGCATAGTCGAGAAATTTTCCCCATAGCAGGGTCACAGACGGAAGATCTCAAAGATCTGTTTCTAAATGACAAAGGATCCCACACGTCCTTGAGGAAATCGGCAGACTCACGCCGATCACAATCTGCAGGAACATCCGAGTAACAGGCATCAGATCGCACAGATTCAAACTGCACACTGTCAGGAGAGAATCCTTCAGGATTCGCACAGGAATCAACCACAGTGGCACACTCATTCATTCTTAGATTGCACAAAGTCAAGACTCACATGCTTTACCCCAGAAAGGCAGGAACAATCATCCGACAACGATGTCTCTTTATTGGAATCAATTGGTTGGTGTGTGTGCAACTCATCCAAAATCGTCTGCCACACATAAATCACCAGATCCACATCACCCTCGTCACATTCATTGGAATCAATCAAAAGGTACATAGAATCGAGACAATCATTCAAGACATCCTGGCTTTTTGCGATGTAAAAATCGCAAAAAGCTTTCCAATCAAAATCGAATTCCTCCAGCAAGGCCCCAATATCCCAGGAAGCAAATGGGGGTTCAAACAGGCCAGTATCCAGATAATCTCCATAGGGGTGGAGTTCAGGAACAAGAACAGATTTTTTAACTGCTTTAATATAGTGTGCGATCCTACCTATAGCAGGATCCACATAAGCTTTGGATTGGGGCAAAAAAGCCGGAGATGGAACAACATCATTATAAACATCAATAGGGAGTGTTTTATTCCGATGCTTGCGTTTTTTAGTTTTTATCTTTTTAGCCACTTTGCATGTCTGCTGTTTAAAACCTGAAGTGGCAACAGACACATTGAACTGATTGTCATACTGAAAAGTTTTGCATGGAAGGGAAAGATCAGCTGACTTATCAGCAGCTACACATTTAATCAGAGCAGGTGGTAAGCCAGGCAGTTTAAACCAGTGAGAGAATATCACTGCAAGCAACTGATACAGATTACCATTCCAAGAATTATTTTTTAGCACATCATATGCCCAGGTGAACAAATCGTCTTTTAGGAGCACATAGGCAAACAGAAGAGCTGACGTAGACGGATCAGTAATCTTAAAGGTGGGATTCAGACAAAACCTCACACATTCAGAAAGAAATTCCGCTTTGGTCTCTGAGTTTAGCCTTTTAAAGCTCTTAAAGAAACAGGACCCAAACTCGACAAAATCGTACCAATCAGAAATTCCGTCTACACTGGGGTTTTGGGTTGGGCTGGTCATACTGTAACGATTGTGTAACCTTCTCAGGGACAGGTTGTATGTGTGTACGCCAACCTAGTTGCCACCCCGCGACAGTGCACACACAACAGCAGATATGAAATAGGAACGCGATCGCGAGAGGTGCGATCACCAGACGTGACACAAGGCAGATCAGAACAGAATACGAGGTTAGCAAAGGCACAGCAAATAATACAATGAGAATAACAAGGAAAATAACAAACGCTAAGTGAACGTGAACACCGCACTCATTCGCAACAGTGCACGCGTTCGTGCGCGGTCTCCACGTGATAAGCACAATAGAGACAAGCACGCCTAACTAACCAAGACAAGACAAATATGTAACAGAGGACGCGAGCGCTTGCTTAACGGTTACCTCACCGAGCCTCCAGCAAGCGTTCATAGCAGACAAGACAGACACACGAAAACAGGAACAAGCGAGAGATAGGATCCACAGCACTAGCGAAAGTGGCTAGCACAATCCAGGTACAGAGTAGCAGAACAGAAGGATCCACAGCA
The DNA here is from genome assembly GCF_040937935.1 of Hyperolius riggenbachi. Lineage (NCBI taxonomy): Eukaryota > Metazoa > Chordata > Amphibia > Anura > Hyperoliidae > Hyperolius > Hyperolius riggenbachi. Next base: position 323,259,432 of record NC_090650.1, read on the forward strand.
CTAGCGGAAAGTGGCTAGCGCGATCCAAGGAGACAGAACAGAAGGATCCACAGCGCTTGCGCAAAGTGGCTAGTGCGATCCAAGGAGACAGAACAGAAGGATCCACAGCGCTAGCGCAAGATGCTAGCGCGATCCAAGTGAGACAGATCAGAAGAGATAGCTGGTAGCAACCGCTGTACCAGCTATACTCCAAGAACAGAGATCAGAACCATTTCCCGTCGACCACCGCTGGGACAGGACAACAGCAACAGAACAAACAAACAGACAAGCAATCCCAACTGCACTAAGGAAACCTGCCTAGTGCAGTTTTCCAGGAATTACTCTAAGCTGATCTTCAAACAGAGAGTAAGGCTGACACTCCCGGCAGGAGTGTTACACAGGACTAAATCCTTATGACCAGCCAAGCATTGTGGGAAGCACATAGTACTTATAGTACACGCCTCCAATGAATGTGACCAGGCAATTTGCATGACAACGTATGCAAATTCCTCAGCAAGCACAAGCTGCAAAACTGACAGAAGCTCTTCTTTCCAGAGTCCTGCAGCATGCAAACCTAAACAATGGTCAAAAAGCTGCCTGCCTGCACAGGCAGCTGAGCAGATCATTACACTTTAGCCTTTGAACTCACTGAAGTCACATGAGATAAAACACACATTTTAGCTTTCTGCTGAGCACTAATTGAAACAACCAGATCCTCCTCCCACTTTTGAAAATACACAGAAAAATCACTAATTATACTGTCCAGTACTAATCTGTATAACAAGGAGACTCTATGGCTGGGAACCTCTGCCATGCACCAATCAATTCTAAAGTATTTTCTGTTTCCATTCTTAATGTATAAATATGAATTCCCGAACAAGAGGTACCACTTTGCAGAGGAAAGATAGCGGTATCTGGCCACCTGAAGTGAAAGGGTGGAGGCAGATGCACCTACATGTAAAATATGCAAAGGTTGCATAAGGTAAAATCCAAACTTGGCTGACCTGTAAAGCTGTGGGTGCCTTTTTAACATGAATGTATGCTTTATTTTAAAATGTAATTTTCATTTTTTTCCAAATTGGGTGGCTACTGCTATTGGTGCCTTTTTTAAATGAGCATTTTGCATTGGATTAAGCTTTTCTCCACCATCCTTTTCAGGGTGGTCTAGGAGCATCTGAGAAAAAAAAGAAAGAAAAAAAGGACTAGAAATAATACAGCAAGTCAATAAGTATAAAAAATTAAAAAAGAGAAGGAAGATAATTCAGATGGTAATGAATACTTACAAAATCTGATTATCCTTAGGCTGGCTTCCCATTTAGATGCATTGAATTGCATTGAGTTATGTTGAGTTGCGTCTCGTTGCATTGCGGCATGCTTTTCTCAATTGCTGCAACACAACACGATGCAACACAACAAGTCTAAGTGTGAATCCAGCCTAAAGGTAACCACTGTACATTCAGGTTGTTTAATATATGTGTATGTTACAGTCAGATCCCAAAGTTGGCCACCTCAGGATCTGGCCAGCCAATATATGGAACAGCTGATTGATGCTGCCAATACCTGAAGCAGAAGAAGAAGAAAGGTCCGCACTTGTCAGTAAAACGTAGATCCTTTTATTTATGGACGTATCCAAAGACAACCACAGCAAGCATTACATAGCTGACATGTTTCGGACTGTCAGTCCTTAGTCATAGCTATGACTAACGACTGACAGTCCGAAACATGTCAGCTATGTAATGCTTTCCTTGGTTGTCTTTGGATACGTCCATAAATAAAAAGATCTACGTTTTACTGACAAGTGCGGACCTTTCTTCTTCTGATTTTGGACTTGCTGCCCAGGTCGAGCATTGCAGTGAAGGTTGGTGGAGTGAGGCGGTGTTCACCCTTTTATGCACACCAATACCTGATGCACTTGCTCCTTTCAGACATTGGTTGGCCAGAATGCGACCTGACCAGAGCTGAACAGCCAAGTATCGAATAAAGGAGCAAATCAACACAGTTCAGAATTGGCTGCTGTGGTATCTGCAATTCCCTGAGTTTCTAGAGCCCCGGTTTCCTCTCTCTCACCTCTCCATACTGCCATATGAAAACACAGCAAATTCTGGCAACAAAGGGGTTCAAAAACAAGCCAGACAGGCCACACACAGGCACACAGTGCAGAGTGGAGAGGACACCGGGGCTCTAGGAGCTCTGCGAATTGCAGATACCACCACACTGCCACTGAACTGTGCTGATTTGCTCCTTTCTTTGGGACTTGGCTGACTAGCTCTGGTCAGGTCCCATTCTAGCCAGCCAAAGCCAGTGAACTGACAGTCTTTTAGAAGTATTTTGCGTAATAGTGTAAAAGCCGCAATAGACAGCCACTTCTCACATTGCCCGGCCAGATCCTGCAGTGGCCAGACTTCAGGTTCTGGTTGTAACATGTATAATATAATCTAATGGAATAAAATAGTGGTTATGCAGTCTTGTTCGTAAAAGATTTACACTACTCCCATACTTTGACCATAGCTTTGCCTTCCATGCCAAGAGGGATTTATATGCATATATTGGGGCATAGCTAGAAATCAAGAGGCCCCATAAATTTTGGTCCCACTCCCTGCCCCCGATTTTCCAGCCCCCCCCCCCCCCCACACACACACAGTAGTTTTCGGTAGCCTTTGAGTTTGGTAGCCAGAAATATGTACATTGAGAAGAGGCATCTGGATATTTGGGTGTCAGGTGAAGCTGCTGGTAGAATATCAGCAATATTACCGATATTCTTCTATTGGATACTAGATAATTCCTCTTGCACTTACACTCCTCCCTACCTACTCCTAGAACTAATCTACCGCTGCCTATGCCTAAAACTAGCCTCCCACCCCACGGCCCAACCTATGGCTAACACTTTAGTGCCGATGCGTAGTTTGACTACATAGAGGCCAAACCCTTTGCTCCCAATCACTTACTCCCATGCCACTATATGTCCCTCTGCTGCTATCTGCACCATTAAAATCTGCTCTTCCTGCTGCTATCTGTCCCTCTGACGTTATCTCCACTGCTTCTGAAACTTCTGCTATATTAAGCACCTGCAATGCCCACCTTGCAGTTTATGGCAGTGTCCAAATTTCCAGGCAGCCACCAGCACCCAAATCTTCTGCTTCACCAGAATTCCCCCCCCCCAGTATAAAGAAGGTTCCCCCTGTATTAGCCATAGGTAGCCCCCCAGTATAGGTAGCTAGAGGTACCCCCAGTATTAGGTAGTCTTAAGTGTAGCCCCCAGTATGGATAGCCAGAGGGTCCCACTAGTATTAGTTAGACCCCAGTATAGGTAACCAGCGGGGCCTCTAGTATATACATGAGTCCTACAGTATAGGTAGCTAGAAGTAGCCTCTCAGTATTGGTAGCAAGAAGGTTCCTAAGTATAGGTAGCAAGATGTAAGCCTTGTATAGGTAACCAGAAGTTCCCCCCCAGTATGGGTAGCTAGAGGGGCACCCAATAAAGGTAGCCAGAAGTAGCCTCCAGTATAGGCAGCCTGCCAGTATAGGTAGCAAGAGGGGCCCTCAACATGGGTTGCCAGATTTGACACCCCTCTACACCCATATGCATAGCACAGAAGCGAAGTAACTCACCTCTCCAGGCTCCTCTGATGATCTATCCACCTTCACAGCCACCGTCTCTATGATTTCAGTGTCTCTATGGGCCTACAGCCTCATAGCAGTTGCTATGCTTGCTATGGTGATCCCTATGCCAATGTGCATGTACAGTTGTAGCTAAATATATTGTTGCATTTACTAATAAAAATTAGGCTGTAGATAACTGACCAAAACTGAAATATGCCTTTTTGAAACAGAAATTATTATTTAGGTTGGAATGAGCATATGAGTGTCTCACAGTGAATCGCTGCTGAATAGGCAAACAATCCCTTTGTTGTCCCTGTAAGCTAAACACACCTTCAGAACCGCTGGAGTGCAATTGTGTGTCAGATTGTTGTTTAGCTTACATGAACAACGATTTGCATATTCAGCAGTGATGCACTGTGGAATAACTCATATGGTCAGTAGAACCTGGGTAAGGAGAAGAACAATGGGCTCGCGCCATGGGAGCGTGTTTGAAGAGGTGCACGGCTGTGCATGCGCAATATCTCACGACTGGTCCAACCAGTGAGCTTTTAGAGGGGCACAGCAGCACATCAGAAAAGACCAAGAGGAAACCAAGGGACCTGTAAGCCCCAGGTAAGTAAGATAGAACTTGTTTTTCCCATGTCAGGTTTACACTGGCTAATAATCTCTTCCTTGACTGCCAGTAGATAGTATAGTCTATGGTATTACTGAAACAGAAATGGAGGTCCGTACACATTTGATTTGTAACTCCAATTTTCTCTTCAACAAGACTGTATAATCGCCACAGAACATCAAGGGACTAAAATATCCATCCTGCAAGATGGGCTGCTCGCTTTGATTACCGACAAAGTCTCAGTAGAGTATGTCCCCTGTGGAAAATGAAGTATTTATAAATAGTTATATTAGGGAATGCTTCCACCACAACGCAGTCATGATTCGTGATTGCCTAGTGCTCCTATTTGGTCCTTAGCTTGAAATGTTCGGTAGGCAGAAATACGACAATACAGAAAGCAAGCATCTATCCTATTTTTATAACTTGTAGATGAGTAAAATGTCTCTTATATTTCAGAGTTGTTGAGGCAATAGTTAACTAGAATAAGCACACATAATGCAGGTAAATTCCAGGAATGGCTTTTCAGAACCTACCTTCTACAATAATGTCAGTATATCTAATGCAAGTCAGATGGGTACCGCTGATGTGCAGATTATTCAGGCAGTGCTGATGTCCTGCATTATCTTTCTGACAGGCACTGGCAATGCTCTGGTCATTCTGGGCTTCATCATAAACAAAAGACTTAGAACCCCTAGCAACTACTTTCTGCTGAACCTGGCAATCAGTGACTTCTTCACAGGTAAATATCAAACAGGCATTTCACAGCTTCACTATGGAAAGGTGATGCAGTTCTATAAATTACTGTACAGTATACAGGGCCGGGCCGAGGCATAGGCTGGAGAGGCTCCAGCCTCAGGGCGCAGTGTAGGAGGGGGCGCACAAATCATTCAGCTGTCATTCCTAATTGTGTTTGAAGCAGAAAGAAATAAGAAAAGGAGATACATGGAAGTGACTACAAGCCAGATAACTAGAGATTAAGGTGTTGGGGGCCCTGGGGTGCTTCTTAGTCTAATAGCAATCAGTGTGTGACGGCTGGGGTGAAGGGATGGAGGGGCGCACTATGGTGTCTCAGCCTTGGGTGCTGGAGGACCTTGTCCCGGCTCTGACAGTATATATAACCAAACCCTAGCAACTACTTTCTGCTGAACTTGGCAATCAGCATCGTCTTCACAGGTAAGTATCAAACAGTCATTTCACAGCTGCACCATGGAAAGGTGATGCAGTTCTATGAATTACTGTACAGTATATATAACCAAACACTAACAACTACTTTCTGCTGAACTTGGCAATCAACTTCTTCACAGGTACTTTAAGTATCAAACAGGCATTTCACAGCTGCACCATGGGAATGTTTTCTTTAGCATGGTGGATGCAGTTCTGTGAATTACTGTACAGTACATAACCACAACTTAATCGTGTCTAGTGGACAAACTTAAAAACTGTATATAGTGTTTTTTTTATTAAATGATGGTTACAATTGAGAGATAATTGCAAAATGTATGTGAAATATTTCCAAAATGTTATTAAAATAAACACAAGAGAAGTAAAAAGACAACAAAGCAGAATATTTACAAATTATTTTATCTGGAGTGAAACATTATACAATTCAATATACTTGTGTATGTATGAATATAAAATGCAGCTATGTTCCTGAATAAAGTTATTTTTTTCCTATGTTGCTGTCACTTGCAGGTTGTAAAAACCTGTCAGATCTGACAGAGGGGACTCCTGAGTTTTCTTTATTTTCAAAAACACTTGCTGAAAGTATTCAGAGGAGTAGGGAGGCTGGTCAGCATCTTTGTATGCATCCTTTCCTGGTTCTTTTGTTAATAATAAATATATCCTCATGAGGAAATTAACTAGTCCAAAAACTTGTCAGATCTGTCAAACTTTTACTACTGACTGTAAGTGACAGTCAACTTAGGCAAAAATAACTTTAAAGTGCATTTTATTCAGGAACATAAATAGATTTTATCCACACAAGACAAGTGTGTTCTTTCCACAGTTTTATTTTTGTAGGATTCTTCGGAGTAATGGCTTAATCAAAACTAGTACTGTACTCAGCCAGCTAGTACAGACGATTCCATACATTTAAATAAATGTCCCACTTCACACGCTGAGCTGTGAATACTTATTTTCCATTCACTCAGAAGGTATTTTCTATTTTTAATATTAAAATAATTTCCACATTTTACACCCCTCCCCCCCATGTAGCTTTATGTTATCCTCATAAGCCATTTCCAACTCTGCATCCATTGTTACTAGCAATACCTCCATCAGGGAAACTATAACGGGAAGGGCTCCACTCTTTTTTGGATCTGAATGAGTTCATTTGGCCACTTCATGACAAACCCGTAACACAGCACAACATTAGTCTCACCTCCACAGTTAGGACGCGGTTAGAGATGAAGCATTTTCAGCAATCAATAAGTGCACATTTATATTGTATTTTAGTCTAGGTAGAATTTGTGAAAACAAATACTTGGTGGCTGTGGTGTGTGCGCAGGAACATAATTACAAAACAACGGGCACTCATGCAATTCCACCTCCCCTCCATACACACTATTTCCTAACCCTCAGTAAAGCCATGTTCCCCAGAAGTGCCATCCCCAGGACTGGACCTGCTATAAGCACTTGAAGCATATGATTCATATTGAGTACCCAGCGGAGCACAAATACCTAGTCCAGTGCCGGGCATCTCCTTCTGCACTACAGCAGCCTATCACTGTGCAGCACCGACTCTCCATAGGCTCCTGATGTCACATGACCGGCATGGGGAGCCTACAGAGGGATGCCTCTGCACAGTTATAGGCAGCAGTGAAGGAAAACAAAGGACGTTGTGCTGGATTAGGTATTTGTGTTCCGCTGTGTAGTCTGCTATTCAGGTGGGGAAGGGGAGAGGCAGACACCCTTAGCCCCTGGACTCTTCCTATACTAAGGGGGGAGGGAGAGAGAATGTAGCCTAACTTACTGGAAAGGGCTGTTTCAGGCAAATGCTAATGCCAGTCTGGTGCTGATGTGATGTAAAGCAGCATGCACTGGTAGCAGCAGGACAAGTCTGTGTGATGAAAGAAGAAAAAGAGGGAGGCATTTGGGAGGAGGGGACTGCTGTGAGCCAGAATGGGTAAATATACAACTGGTGCCAGAGCTTCCTTGCACTAAATCTGCAATAGTGGCTTCTGGGGGAGTGCTACCGCAAATAAGAAGACAGGCCTCCTCTGGCCCCAGGCCTCCCAGCAGTCACATGATGTGTGGAGAATAGCTGAGCCTGATGATATCCAGATATTTCCGATGTCTTATTATGGGCAGTACATGAAGAAGCAATAGGTTTTTCCTTTGCTTGTCACGCTAATATGTATAGTATACATTTTATTTCTAGGTGTATTGAAATTAACAGAAAATTTAATACGCTATGTAAATGCTGGAAAATACCTTTACGTTTCTTAGGTACCTTCTCACTGCCGCTTTACCTGAAGAATTACATTATCAACAAAGAATGGGTTCTTGGGAAACTCATGTGCAAGCTTTGGCTGACAGTTGATTATACATTGTGCCAGTGTACCATTTATAACATTGTTCTTATCAGCTATGACCGATTCCTAGCTGTCACCAGAGCCGTAAGTTGAAATATATATATTATTTATTTTAACCACTTAAGGACTGCAGCCTTAAAACCTCTTAAGGACCAGACACTTTTTTCCATTCACACCACTGCAGCTTTAACGGTTTATTGCTCGGTCATACAACCTACTATCTAAATGAATTTTACCTCCTTTTCTTGTCACTAATACAGCTTTCTTTTGGTGCTATTTGATTGCTCCTGTGATTTTTAGTTTTTATTATATTCATCAAAAAAGACATGAATTTTGTCTTTTACTTTCTGTGCTGACATTTTCAAATAAAGTAAAATTTCTATATAAATTTTTGTCTAAATTTATTGTGATGCATGTCTTTGATCAATAAATAGACACTTATTGGATTTTTTTTTGTTTGGGTAAAAGTTATAGCATTTACAAACTATGGTGCAAAAAGTTAATTTCCCCAGTTTGAAGCATCTCTGACTTTTCTGAGCACCTGTCATGTTTCATGAGGTGCTAGAATTCCAGGATAGTATAGGTACCCCCCAAATGACCCCATTTTGGAAAGAAGACATCCCAAAGTATTCACTAAGAGGCATGGTGAGTTCAAAGAAGATTTTATTTTTTGACACAAGTTAGCGGAAAATGACACTTTGTGACAAAAAAATAAAAATAAAAAAAAGTTTCCATTTCTGCTAACTTGTGACAAAAAAAAAAATGAAATCTGCCATGAACTCACCATGCCCCTCTCTGAATACTTTGGGGTGTCTACTTTCAAAAATGGGGTCATTTGTGGGGTGTGTTTACTGTCCTGGCATTTTGGGGGTGCTAAATTGTAAGCACCCCTGTAAAGCCGAAAGGTACTCATAGGATGTTGGGCCCCTTAGCGCACCTAGGCTACAAAAAAGTGTCACACATGTGGTATCGCCGTACTCAGGAGAAATAGTATAATGTGTTTTGGGGTGTATTTTTACAAATACCCATGCTGGGTGGGAGAAATATCTCTGTAAATGAGATGTTTTAAAAAAAAAATTGTGAGGAGTAGTCTGGAAACCAAATGCCTCAAAATGACCTGTGAAATCCTAAAGGTACTCATTGGACTTTGGGCCCCTTGTGGTATCGCCGTTCTCAGGAGAAGTAGTATAATGTGTTTTGGGGTGTATTTTTACACATACCCATGCTGGGTGGGAGAAAAATCTCTGTAAATGGACAATTGTGTATAAACAAATCAAAAAATTGTGAGGCCTTAGACTTAAGTTCTCAACACATGGTACAAGTGCCTCCGGGGTACTTCATGTGGGCTCAGGGGAGCGTATGTATGTCTCTGCTGCTGGTAAGCTGGGCGCAGGATGAGCCGAATGACGGCTCACCCCACTGCTGCTCAAATATATCGGCGGCATTAAATACTATTTCCCCTTGGATCCCTGGATTACTCTTATGTGGAGTGCACAGCACAGCACTTGTGTGATGACGGTGCCCAGCTTCGGCGCTCGGCGCTGAGCTCCGGTCGCCAAAATTATCATTGTCAATACATTATGGTAAGTTTTGTGTTTAAAAAATATAAATCATATTGAAACCAACCTGCAAAATGTATGTATAATAAAAATTATGAATTAAAAGCATCACAGAATAATTTCAAAGTTTTTTTTTCAAAGTGTTTCTAATCTCATGTTACCCGTATTATGGGGTACTGGGCCAGCACTGATATTATATGAAGGGGCTCATGCTATGATGATGTCTTGTCACTATTTTTACAAGCAATTGTGATTTTGCAAAATCGCTGTAAAAATCGAATCGCAGTAGTGGAAAATACCTACTACGCATCCTTTGTTAAAATGGCAACCATATCGATTTAAACATTTTTAGTGATTTTGCGATTCAGCATCGCAATCGCTGCAAGTGGAAAAGGGCCCTTAAAATCACTCCAGAAAGCGTTTGCGATTTGCAAATCGAATCACTACATTGGAAAATACTTCTCATGATTTCTATGATAAGGTAGCAACCCTAGCGATTTAAAAATCATTAGCAATTTGAAATTTTGCCATTCAGCTGTGCAGTGGAAAAAGGCCCTAAGGTAAGCCCATGTAAGCCCATGTTTATGCTGGATCCACATACCTCTGTGAGTGGTCGGTTGTCCTTGTTCCTCCTGGTTCCAGTAGTTGCTCCTTGCAAAATGTGACTATGGGCTTAAATGACAAATTATGAGAGAAGAATAGAGGCTGTCATAATTATTTCCTTTTAAACAATAGCAGCAGACTGGCAACCCTGCTGATCTATTAGGCTGCAGTAGTGTCTGAATCACACCAGAAACAAGCATGCAGCTAATCTTGTCAGATCTGACAATAATGTCAGAAAAGAAACACCTGACCTGCTGCATGGTTGTTTAGGGTCTATGGCTAATAGTATTAGTGGCAGAGGATCAGCAGGATAGTCAGGCAACTGTAAATAAGGCAGCCTCTACAGTATATCCCTCTCACTTCAGTTGTCTTTTAATTCAAATTTTCAGACAGGAAGAGGCAGGCTTGCAGTGATGTTCCCTCCTGGCACCCTTGCATCCCCTCCTCTTTTCTGTCTCATTCACTCTTCTTAAGAGGATCATAGGAGAGAACATTACAGCAAGCCTGCCTCTTCCTGCCTGAAAATGTGACTTTGGTCAAATCTTTTTTTGCCTACATGGACCAGAGGGAACGAGGAGAGGAAGGGACAACATACAGAGGTATGTGGAGTCAGAATATATTAAAAGACACCCAAAGTGAAAATAAATTAACAAAATAAACAATTTTATCTATCCTCCTCCTCCTAAAAAAATAACCTTTTTAACATATTCCACAGTTTTATTTTATATTTAAATCAACTTTTTAAGTTTTTACTGATTTATTATTTTTGCTCAATTACACATTAATTGAAGTATACCAGAGCTAAAATCTATGAACTATTAAACCTTTTTTATCTCTTTCCTGCTGTCAGAAGCCATTTTCTGCTAGGAAAGGTTTTATAGTTGTAATTTCTTATCAGTGATGGTCACACTGTAGTCTGACCCAGTCCTGACAGGAACTGCCACTTACATACCTGATGTTTAACTCTTTCAGGCAGAGAAAGAAAAAAGGAACACAGTATAGTTATTTGTGTGCTTGGCACTGTACATACACATGTCTATCTCATCATGTCACACGACACCTCGGATGTCTTTTAACTCTGTGCTTACCTCAGGTTGCTTTGCATCAGTTCAGGTGACCTTTAAGTATGGCTACGCCACGGGATGCATTTGAATGCATTTTTACATCTGCGTTCAGAAAAACTCTTTAATACTTCAAACCTTTTTTTACTCAAAAAGTCTTTTATAATTCTTTGTGGCTTTTTACTTTCCTTTTAAAGGTCAAATATCGGGATCAACAAAATGACTTGAAAAAAGCCTTTATGAAGATGGCAGCCGTCTGGATCATCGCCTTCCTGAATTTTGGCCCAGCAATAATAATATGGGAGTATGTGGTTGGTTACAGCGTGGTACCAGATGGGGAATGTAACCCAGAATTCTACTACACTAGTCGCTACTCACTTTACTCCTCCATCTTTGACTTCCTCACCCCAATGACAGCAATAGCATTTTTTAACTTCAGTGTTTACTTTAATATCAGAAATCGCATGAAGGGTAAAGTAAAATCTGCTGACAATAATTCAGGCCATTTATCAGAAGACGTGAGAAAAGATGACATATTTTTTGTAGGAAGTAAAACTGACCATTCAAATCGTCCCACGACTTTTAAACACGTCAATACTTACAGATTTCTTACCAATATATGTTCCTTACTAAGATGTTTTGCAGCAATGTGTAATGCTAATCACGCTCTCTCCAGTGGAAGAAAGACAGAATTGCCAAACGGAAATGGGACGCTTGATTCAGCCTTGTCCAGAGATAAAAGAATGGCCGCATCTCTAGCTCTGCTTGTTTGCACATTTTGCATCTGTTGGGCGCCATACTCTTTCGTTACCATTATCTCAGAGGGGTTTTGTGATGTTTGTGTGTCTCCGCTTGTGTACAATGTCACCTGCTGGCTGTTCTTCTTCAATTCCTCAATCAATCCCTTTCTGTACCAATTCTGTCACCCAGCATTTAAGACAACCCTAATGAAGCTTCTTTGTTTAAGAAAAACGTAATGGAAATAAAGAATAAAGCATTGGATTCATGAAGCTGATCATGTTTGGCTTCTTGATGGTGAATTTACGATCGCAGGAAAATCTTTGGCATTTGAAGGCTGGGCTGCTAATAGCATTCAAAAAGTTAAATCAGATGAAATTTTAGACCAGCTTCACAACATACAGTATTCAGTGGAAAAATGCAGCACATGGACATTTGCTAAGAACAGGAAACTGAGACACAGGATAACCAAAATTTGACAATACAAGTTGGACAAGTTTGACATTTCTTTTTTAACTTCTTTTTAGTGCTTTATCAGTTGTTAAATTCTGAAAACACATTCTGTTGATAAAGTTAAAAAAACTAAAAACTTAGGGGAAATTTCATTGAATTTATCTCATGAATTATCTCTATTTTGTCTTAACTTACAACTTATCACTCCATATTTGTTTTATCTCATGAATTATCTCACCATGGCCCCGATTCACTAACCGATGGTAAAATTGCTGTGCGCAGGCAGTGCAAGGCAATTTTACTATTACTATTGCTGACAGTGTAGCACATGTTACCTAATTAGCATGACCTGCATAACCTAAGTAACATAAGCGTTAATAGGGTAACATGTACTTCAGTGCACGTTACCTAAGCAATGCTCACATCACTGCCTGCGCATGGCAATCTTGCTGTAGGATAATAGCAGTATTTGTGTAGCGCCTTTCTCCTGTCGGACTCAAATCGCTTGTGAGGCAGCCACTAGAGCGCACTCAGTAGCAGTGTTAAAGAGAATCTGTATTGTTAAAATTACACAAAAGTAAACATACCAGTGCGTTAGGGGACATCTCCTATTACCCTCTGTCACAATTTTGCCGATCCCCGCCGCATTAAAAGTGATTAAAAACAGTTTTAAAAAGTTTGTTTATAAACAAACAAAATGGCCACCAAAACAGGAAGTAGGTTGATGTACAGTATGTCCACACATAGAAAATACATCCATACACAAGCAGGCTGTATACAGCCTTCCTTTTGAATCTCAAGAGATCATTTGTGTGTTTCTTTCCCCCTGCATCTCTCATGCACTGAAGTTTCAGGCTGCTCTTTTCTTCCTGCAAACAGCTTTGCCCTTGTCTGTAATTCCTCACTATGTGAAAGCCCAGCCAGCTCAGAGGACGATTTATCCAGCTTATAAAAGATAAGAGAGAAGAGAGAAGCTGCTCTAATCTAAATAACACACAGGCAGTGTGCACAGAGGGGCCTGGAAGGGGGAGTTCATAGCAGAACCACAACACTGAAGAACTTGGCAGCCTTCCAAACACAGGCTGACAAGTCTGACAAGAGAGAGATAAGTTGATTTATTACAGAGACTGTGATAGTACAAAGTGCTGCAGTAAGCCAGAACACATTAGAATAGCTTTTGGAACTTGTAGGATGATAAAAAACAGGATGCAATTTTTGTTACAGAGTCTCTTTAAGGAGACTTGCCCAAGAAACTCCTTACTGAAATAGGTGCTGGCTTACTGAACAGGCAGAGCCGAGATTTGAACCCAGGTCTCCTGTGTCAGAGGCAGAGCCTTTAACCATTACACTATTCAGCCACTGCTACACCAGGGCCCATGGCCCCAATCAATAAGCTTTTCTCCTGAGTTTTTTCCCAGGAGATAATTCTACTCCTTATCAATAAGCCCAGGAAGCAAGAAAATACTCAAAATAAGTTTAATATTCCTTTTGAATTACTTTTTTGTACTTTTTTAATTGCCAATTTCCATAAAGTTTGTTGTTTTAAAGAAGATGAAAATGTATCTCTTATGAGAAAATTCAGGAGGAATTGAGGATAGAGGGGCCAAGGAGAGATAATTCATGGTAATACAGCAGAAGGAGTTGATTGACAAAATAAATCTCATGAATTACCTCATCTTACTTATTTAGGTAAACAGACAAGGGCCCTTATTCAATTAACCTTTTTTTTCCCACATCATATCAATAAAAGACATTTTAAGTACCCAGAAATTACTCTACTTTTGAGTACTTTTTCAGTTGTTAGATATGTTAAAGTAATTTTGTACATAAAAAGAAAAATTATTTCCTTGGAAAAACTTAGACAAGAAGTTAATTGAATAGCGGCCCTTTTCTATTTTATCTCACAAATTACAAAAAACTCCTTATAGTTGAGGTGAAAAAATAAACAAGGTTTTTGTGAATCAACCCCTATATGACTATATGATTGACTACACATTTCATCACAGTAGATGAATTAAAGGTCATACTCCTGAAATATATACACCACAGTAGAGTGGTTTATTTATCAGTGGGACAGCTACACAACATTATATAGAGGAAATGGGCTATACACAGTATTGATGATTTAATTACTGCTCTTTAGGGTTTTCACCAGTCCAGTTGTGAAGATTCCATTTTTTTCTTCTTCAATCTCTTTCTCTGATATTAGTCAGCTGCCATGCTGAAAGATCACATTCCCTCAACCTAGTAAATGAGTCCATATTAGTTCTTGTAAAACACTGACATCATGTGGCTGACAGTGATATTACAGTTTTGCTCATAAAAACAAACATGTCATAGTCTATCCATCCCTTATGTGTAAAGACATCCTTCATCACACTGTATTGATCAGGAGCAGCATTTAGGACTGGTTAACACTTGGCTATTCTTCAGCGCTTTGCTGGTCGCTGGCGATTAGCAAAGCGCTGCTACTAATGTATCCCTATGGATACATTCACACTGCAGCGTTTGCGATTTCGATCAATTGCAAACGCGCTGCATGCAGCATTTCTGGGGCGATTGCGCTGTAATTCTCTTTCTATTGAATGGGAAGCGCAAATCGTGATCGCAGAGCTGAACACGATCGCGGGCTAGTGCTGCTCCAAGCGGCGAGTGTGAACTAGGCCTTAAAAAGAAACTCCGATCAAGAATTGTACCTTATCCCAATCAGTAGCTGATACCCCCTTTTACATGAGAAATCTATTCCTTTTCACAAACAGACCATCAGGGGGTGCTGTATGGCTGATATTGTGGTGAAACCCCTCCCACAAGAAACAAGAAAAGTACGTACTCTTGGCAGTTTCCTGTCTGTGAACCTTGCTGCATTGTGGGAAATAGCTGTTTACAGCTGTTTCCAACTGCCAAAAAAGCATGCAGCAGCTACATCACCTGCCAACAGTAAAAATGTCACCATGTAATAAATGTCAGAATGTAAATCAGGGATTTAAAAGATTTTACAATGGGCAAACAAAAGATGAAATATTTCTAATTTTTTTTATATTATAAGCCTGTAAATAGTGATGGATGCAGACCAGAAAAAAATGCACTTTTATTTCCAAATAAAATATTGTCGCCATACATTGTAATAGGGACATAATTTAAATGGTGTAATAACCGGGACAAATGGGCAAATACAATACGTGGGTTTATTTATGGAGGCATGTATTATTTTGAAACTGTAATAGCCGAAAACTGAGAAATAATGAATTTTTTCAGTTTTTTTCTTATTCTTACTGTTAAAATGCATTTACAGTAAGGTAGCTCTTAGCAAAATGTACCATCCAAAGAAAGCCTAATTGGTGGCGGAAAAAACAAGATCTAGATCAATTAATTGTGATAAGTAGTGATAAAGTTATAGGCTAATGAATGGGAGGTGAACATTGCTCGGATGCATAAAGTAAAAACGACTGAGGGCTGAAGTAGTTAAATAAACTTTTTTATGAATAAACTTTACTTTTAAAATGTTTTTCTTTCCTTAAAAGTAAATCTGTGTGCAAAATCAACACTATAAAATTGACAGAAGCAGTACAAAAATTTTTAGGGAATCTATAGCCATTCTCACATAGATAGAGGAAAGCAAATGCAGAATCAGGACACACTTCCACTTCCTCTGATCAGGATTCAGAGTTTTCAAACATGAATTAAAAATGTGACCCCGCTAAATGAGGTCATGAATGAACAGCTAGTCCCATAAATGTTTTTTTGTGAGGACAGTTGGATCTTTTAAGGTAATATGGCCCCCTCCCTAAGGGCAGCCTCCAGATGTCCTCAGGACATAGCATATCTAGATGGTTATGGTGAAAGACTTTAACCTTTGAACTTAAACATGCATGAAATGAGCAGGTTACAATGAGTTTTCTATTAGATGATTGTAGTCATTCCACTTTACCAAATACTTCAGCCTTCCTACCAATCTTCTGGAGTCCTATATTCTTTGCTTTCATCAATCAGCACAGGAGGTGGTGAACCTGCTGTTAGAGAAGGCATAAGCACAGGGCCGGGCCGAGGCATAGGCTGGAGAGGCTCCAGCCTCAGGGCGCAGTGTAGGAGGGGGCGCAGAATTCATTCAGCTGTCATTCCTAATTGTGTTTGAAGCAGAGAGAAATAAGAAAAAGGGATACATGGCAGTGACTGCAAGCCAGATAACTAGATATTAAGGTGTTGGGGAGGTTGTGGGCCCTGTGGCGCCTCTTAGACTAATAGCAATAAGTGTGTGATGGCTGGGGTTCGCACTTTGGTGTCTCAGCCTTGGGTGCTGGAGGACCTTGTTCCAGCTCTGCATAAGCATATGGGCTTTCAGACAAATAACATGAAAACTGGATGATCCTTCAGGGAGTTGGGCAGTTCAAAAGCCACCTAATTAAGGGGCTTCTTCACTGGGAATGGACCAATGAACCTGGAGCCAAGCTTTTTAGAAGGACAACACAGTTTGTGATTGAGTGTAGGGATCTCCAGGCTTCAGATTTCACCTCTGATTTCTGAGTTTGTCCACAGTACATATTGTCCATTGCTACCCATGAAGAAATCTTGGAAAATTTTGGAGCTGTCTAAAACTGGAGGATAGGCCTTGAGGTATTTCTTATAAATCAGGGGTTGAAATATCTCAAGCCATGTTGGGAAATTATACAGTATGGTAGTCATAATATGCAAAACACTGCTGAGACAGCTTCGTGGAAGAATGGATGGCATTTTTTCAAATGAGTACTGCTGTGGAGGGAGGGTAGTGAAGCCCAGTGATCTTGAAAGACCAATGTAAAACAATGTAGAGTAATGCTCATAATGCTGTAGAGTCTAATTAATCTTCTCACTCTGATCAATTGACTGAAGATGATAACCTGAACCACACAAAGGTGGGACTCATGAGTAAGGGGTAGTCAAGAATTTTAAGAAAAGGAAAACTCTACCCACGTGTGTGAGTGGGTGGCCGGGGCAGAGAGAGCTAACCTACTTGTTTGCCACCTCTGCCGCTGCACTCCATCCTCCTGACACTTTTACCTTCACAACCAGAACTTCTGCTGTGAAAGTGAGAGCAGTGTGCAGTGCAGCGGCTAGAGGTGGCAAGACAGGTAAGTTAACCCTCTCTGTCCCAGCCCCTCACTAATACACACTAACACACACAGGCAGGTACAGTGTACATTTTTGCGAAACTTTGCTTGCTCAACTTTATTTATTAGTGACATACGTAATGTCTTCTTGGACGAGAATCGAATACCACAATCGGACATAGTGTCACCTGGCAATCTGTGAAATCTGATGTTTTATTTTAGGCATGGGTGCAGTTAGGTACAAGCGACCCAATCGTTCACTTGGGGCCTCACTCACTGCAGGGACTTCCCATGCTGTGCTCCAGGCCAGCACCTTTGCCCATACAGCTGACAGACCTGCAGGCAGATCAGTGTGGCTGTGAAGACAGCGGCGCACAGCAACGGAGGACTTCAGATGCGGAAGTGACATCACATGAAGTTTTCTGCATAGTTACTGTGCGGTGTGGTCATTACACTGTAAGATGGAATGTGTAGTTTAAAGAAAACACGAGGTGAAAATAAACTGATGACATAAACATTTGTATCTATCCTCATTCTCCTAAAAATGACCTTTTCTAGATAGCCCACAGTTTCATTTTATATTTAAATCTATTTTTTAACTTTTTTTTTCTGTTTCACTGCCTCTGCTCAATGACACATGCATTGCAGTATGCCAGAGCTAAAATCTGTGAACTACTGACCCTTTTTTTAATCAATTTGTGCCCTCAGAAGCGATGCTCTGCTAGGAAAGTGTTTTGTGGCTGTAATTCCTTATCAGTGAGGGTGGGATACACTATAGTCTGACCCAGTCCCGACCCAGACAAAAACCGTCACTTGCATACCTGATGTTTAAGTATTTCAAGCAGAGAAAGCGAAAAAAGCAACACAGCATAGTCATTTGTGTGCTAGGCACTGTACATACACATGCCTATCTCATCATGTCACATGTCACCTCGTGTATCCTTTAAGCACAGTGCTGTCTCGCTAAAGTATCAAGTGTTAGCTCTCCAAACATAAATGCTTAGAGCACTGTACAGCTTTGCTATGTCCCAGAAAAATAACTGTTATAGTTTTTAATTTGTATTTTTTGGTTATCTTCTTCTTAGCCTTTCCTAACCAGTTCCCAGCAGGCTCATTAATAACTGGTATGCAATTTAACACCTGTACAGTTGGACACACACATATAAATGTATTCCCATTTAATACCTTGGTAGAAAATTCTTATCAGATGTTGCTTTTCTGATTTGACTGTATTTTTAAACTGTAAGCCTTCCAAACCATTTAAGTCATTCTGATTATGTGCCTCTGAAATGTAGCAGAATGTGGCTTATACCTTGGCAAAGGATTTGGAAACATCTGTAGAATAGCACATCTTGGCTTTGTCATTTCCATCCGGATTTATAAACAAAAGAAATGGAAAACATGTAGCTAAAATGCAGTTGTCAGCCATTCCAATGACTAGCGATATTTGGAGTAGTTAGAATAAAAAAAAAGGATTCATGCTAGGTGTAACTGTTTATCCTAACTGTCAATATCACAGTCATACTTGTATTCACATAGCTTGAATCATCCATTACCATTGAAGGCTTCAGGAGCTCTTGGTTCCTAGAGTGCTTCCGAAGATGGGAGACTCTGTACTTGCATATGTGCAGTATGGAGTCACTCTTCTTTGGAAGCACTTGGGTACCCTAGTGCCTCTGCAGATTTCTGAGGACTCTCCAAGGATGCAAATTTAAACACAGGACTGTGGGCGAATGAAGACACCAAGGCCCATATGCAATGAATTTTAGGCATTTTAGAATTGAAAACGTATTCAAAAGGTGAGGAAAAAGTACTATCAAAATTATTTTGAGTATTTTCTTGCTTGCTGGTGGTTTAACGAGCATTTTATGACAAGATTTGAAAATATCATCTAGGAGAAAACTCAGGAGAAAAAGTGAATTGCAAATGGACCCTAGAGAGGATTGGGAAGGCTCTATGAGATCAAGAGCCTTTCCTCTCCATAAGTGAGCATCTGACTTTTTGTTGGCTTCAGACTCGTTTTAAAAGGAAATAAATATGGCAACCTCCATATCCCACTTACTGAGTGTTGTTTGAATACAATCCGTGAGTCACAAGCATTTGTTTCACTATCCAACATCGTGATCCGAATCCGTGATCGGGAATCAATCACAGCAGTCAATCATGAATTCAGCCATTATTCCAAGTATTTGGCCCATGATCATGGCAGTGATCACGGGAAAAATATCCATGATTATCACCTGAAAACCCGCCAACTTTAGCGGTTAATAGCAAAGCCCCCTTACATGGTAGAAACACCAAATTTGTCAGATATGTTAAAGGGACACTTAAGTCAGAAAAAAAAGTGTTTTACTCACCTGGGGCTTCTACCAGCCCCCTGCAGCAGTCCTGTGCCCTTGCAGCCACTCACTAATCCTCTGGTCCCCCGCTGCCAGCTAGTTTCGTTTTTGCCGACAGGCCCGACAGGACTGGCCACGCGTAGCTTCCTCCACATTCCCGACTGCAATTAGCGCTATTGCGGGCAAAAAATATGCGTTGGTAATGCTTCAACGTGTATTTTTGTACGCGTTACGGTCTGCAATAGCGCTAATTGCAGTCGGGAATGCGAAGGAAGCTACGCGTGGCCAGTCCTGTCGGGCCTGTCAGCAAAAACGAAACTATAGAAGCCCCAGGTGAGTAAAACTCTTTTTTTTCTGGCTTAAGTGTCCCTTTAAGAAGAATAGTGGGAACAAGAGGAACATTTTTTTTTCAAAAAGACCTTATAGTTTTTGAGAAAATGGATTTTAAAATTTCAAAGGAAAAACGTATACATTTAAATGCAGTTAGTTAATAAAGCAAAACCCGCCAATTTTAGTAGTTAATAGCAAAGTTAACATGCTAGAAACACATTTGCAGGATAAGTTAAAAAAAAAAAAACTGTGGGAAAAATATTCTTTTCCTATTTTTTTTAACTTTTTTTTATATTCAGAAGAGATTTAAAAAAAAATGACGTGGGGTCCCCCCTCCAGAGCATATTTCAGAATCAGAATCAGAATCATTTATTTCGCCAAGCACGACTGGGTCGGACCCGGAATTGGTTTTGGCATGTACAGGGCTATGTGTGGAATAAAACATACAATATAATACAGTACAAAAAACAATACAGTAAACAATACAGATACAGCGATTAACCATACATGTTGACACAAGTTAGAGCTCAAGTATGTAAGGTGTAAGATGTGCGGCAGTGCAGTCATGTCACGTGCTACCGAATGCTACTTGAATGGGACAGGTAAGAAGTTCGTAGAGTTCAAAGAGTTTACAGCTGAGGGAAAGAAGCTATTCCTGTGTCTTTCAGTCCTGGTGTAGATGGACCGGAATCTCCGGCCCAGGGGGAGCCGCTGGAAGAAGCGGAAGCCTGGGTGGGACGGGTCATTGACGATCCTCAGAGCTCTGGAGCAAAGTCTGGAGTTGTAGAGTTGGTCTAGTGGGGGGAGTGATTTCCCGATGATTTTTTCAGCTGATCTTATGACCCTCTGTAGTTTGTGCCTGTCGCTGGCGGAGGCGCCAGCGTACCAGACAAGGATGGAGGAGCAGAGGACAGATTCAATTGTGGCTGTGTAGAAGTTCGTCAGAAGCTCCCGGGCCATCCCGAACTTCTTCAGTTGCCGTAGGAAGAATAGCCTCTGCTGGGCTTTCCTCTGAGTGGAGGACGTGTTGGCTTTCCAAGTTGGGTCCTTGGAGATTGTAGTGCCTAGAAGGCGTGTGCAGGGGACCCTTTCCACTTCCGTACCATCGATGCAGATTGGAGGAGGGGTGGCAGCACTTTTTCTAAAGTCCACAATCATCTCTACTGTTTTTGCAGTATTGAGGACTAGGCCATTTTCCCTGCACCAGAGGCAAATTCTGTCAACCTGCTTGCGGTATTCTTGCTCGTCATTTCCAGAGATGAGGCCCACTATTGTTGTATCATCAGCAAACTTGATGACTTTGACAGAGTCCCCCGTGGACCTGCAATTGTTGGTGTATAGGGAGAATAAGAATGGGGACAGAACACATCCTTGAGGGACACCTGTGTTGGTGGTCCTTGGCTGCGAGATGATAGTGTCCAGCTTGACGGCCTGGGATCTGTTGCTCAAGAAGTCTGTGATCCAATGGCGTAGGGTGGGGTGGACACCGAGGCCAACCAAGTTATCCTGGAGTATTTGGGGGCTGATGGTATTAAACGCCGAGCTGAAGTCGAGTAGGAGGATCCTGGCGTAGGAGTTTGGTTTGTCAAGGTGTTCGTTAACGAGCTCCAGGCAGATGTGTATGGCGTCATCGGTGGACCTGTTCGCTCTGTATGCAAACTGGAATGGGTCCAGCTGTGCCTCAGTGGAATGTTTTAGGAGGGGCAGAACCATGCTTTCAAAGGTTTTCATGATGACGGATGTGAGAGCCACCGGCCTGAAGTTGTTGAGGTCAGAGACACCCTGCTTTTTGGGGACAGGGATGATGGTGGACCTCTTGAAGCACGCTGGAACTTTGCCTTCCTGGATGGATTTGTTGAAGATAGAGGAGAGAATAGGGGCTAGCTGCTGTGCACAAGTTTTCACACAGGCTGGTGACACTCCATCTGGGCCTGAGGCTTTCCTCGCATTCATTTTTGACAGGTGCTTGAGGATGTCGTCCTCATTCACAGCCAGGGGAGGTGGGTTTGGGAGCAGGACGTCTAATTCGGAGGAGGTGGTAGGAGGCCCAGTGGGTGCCGCCTGGTTCTCAAATCTGCAATTTAATCTGCTATTCTGCTATTTAAATCTGCTATTCAACCCCTTGCCCCCATGCAGGCTGAGATAGCCAGAATATGGAGCCCTGGCCAACTGGGGCTTTGCACCCTGAGCTATACCAACCCTCATGGCCATGGTATGCCATGGTATGGGGGGGGGGGTTGGGCTCTGGGGGAGGAGTGGCCAAGCCTTCCCCTCCCCCCCCAGAGCCCTTGTCCAATCCATGGAGAAGGGGCTTTTCCCCACCTCCGGTGCCCCAGCAGGAGGTGGGGGCGACGACTCCTTGGTAGAGTTCATGGTGGCATCTGGGAGTCCCCTTTATTCTTCTTAACATATCTGGCAAATTTGGTGTTTCTACCATGTAAGGGGGCTTTGCTATTAACCGCTAAAGTCGGCGGGTTTTGGCGGGCTTTTAAATCACGACCTGTGATTCCGGATTTTAGAGGCAATCGTAGGTAAAATCTGGGCCGAATTCGTAAATCCATCTCAAATCCGGATCAAAATCACGTCTTTTTATTCCGCCGTGGCCGAATTTGGTTGAATCCGTGATCGGTGGTATCTGAGCATCACTGTACTCAAGGTCACTTTGATTCTACTTGTATTCTGTTATTTAGTTTTTTTCTCTTGATCTATCCCGGTTTCCTTTGCTAGTCATGCCTTGCCTATTCCTGTTGTGTACATAGTTTGTACTTACCTTAGTTTTGTTTATATCTATATTTAATTATTCTTTAATATTTGCTTTTTTGAGTTTTGTTTGTCACTTATTTTTGGTTGATTGATGATTTTCCACTATTATCTGAAGTACCGCTGATCACGTATTGTACTGTAAAAGTGCATTATCTTAATAAACCCTTTTATTCTTGTGTCCGCATTCTATTCAGTGTACATTGCAGTGTTGGCCACATCTGTTAGACAGGGTTCCTGCAGAGAAAACCCTGACTGCTGCTGAATATAGATCAAGGCTGTTTAGGAATAGTTGGCTGTGATCCTGGCTTTGATAACATAGCAGTGGTTCCAGATCTTAAGTATCTATTTACGCAGTAGTGAGAATTAGACTTCTAGAGGTTTGTTTTTTTCAATCTTTACTTTTGAAAATATTTTAGGCAGTTATGTTTTGGAATATTTAATAACAAATATGTTTTTATATTTAAATTAAATGGACTGAAAAACAATGGAAATGGACTGCCGTTTCTTTAAGTTTTCATTATTCCACCATTCCAAGCTAAAATTACCTCTTTGGATGCCTGTGAGGAGTTTTCATAGATTTGGCTGATCAGGAGTGAAACAATATCAATAAATCACACTTCTGAAATGCCAAGCAGGCAAAGGAATGCATCAGGTGATGCCATCACATTAGGTAGTTGAGGATTTAAGATGTGGGTGTACTACAAATGTTGGACAACATCCTGTCCCATGTGAAGCGAGGAGATACAGAGTAAGTGCACAACATAAAGTTTTAACTCCCCTGTACAGCTTCTTCTCTTGCCTGTGTTTCTGTCTACATGACTTCTGCAGTGCAGGCAATTACATGACCCATCAGCATGTGATATAAAAGGGGTACACACTGAGCGGAAGATTGGAGGAGGCTTGCCAATGGAGGAGTGAGCACACCTGCAGGACTGGTGACTATCCTCTGCACTGCTTAATTGCTGCTCTGGGAGGAAGGGGGAGGAGTTATACCAGCCTACCTCATTCTGATATCTGTTTGGGGGAGGAGTTACTCCAGGCTACTTAAAGTGGCACTATGGCGAAAAATTGTAAAATTGAAAATATGTGCAAACATAAACAAATAAGAAGTACCGTATATTGCGGCGTATAAGACAACTTGGCGTATAAGACGACCCCCCCCAACTTTTCTAGTAAAAATATAGAATTTGGTATATACACGCCACATAAGTCTACCCCTCTTCCAACACCCTAGAATTTGAATGTATTAAAACAGCAGGCAAGAGAAGGACTCAGGATGCTGTGAAGGAGATCTGGATCTGCAGAGCAGTCTGGCATGAGTTCAAGATTGCTGGCAGAACACTAATGCTGGGGTGCTGGAGGCATGGTCTCTGATGGAACGGGGGTGCTGGAGGCATGGCCGCTGATGGAACGGGGGTGCTGGAGGCATGGTCGCTGATGGAACGGGGGTGCTGGAGGCATGGTCTCTGATAGAACGGGGGTGCTGAAGGCATGGTCGCTGATGGAACGGGGGTGCTGGAGGCATGGTCGCTGATGGAACGGGGGTTCTGAAGGCATGGTCGCTGATGGAACGGGGGTGCTGGAGGCATGGTCTCTGATGGAACAGGGGTGCTGGAGGCATGGTCTCTGATGGAACAGGGGTGCTGGAGGCATGGTCTCTGATGGAACAGGGGTGCTGGAGGCATGGTCGCTGATGGAACCGGGGTGCTGGAGGCATGGTCTCTGATGGAACGGGGGTGCTGGAGGCATGGTCGCTGATGGAACGGGGGTGCTGGAGGCATGGTCGCTGATGGAACGGGGGTGCTGGAGGCATGGTCTCTGATAGAACGGGGGTGCTGAAGGCATGGTCGCTGATGGAACGGGGGTGCTGGAGGCATGGTCGCTGATGGAACGGGGGTGCTGAAGGCATGGTCGCTGATGGAACGGGGGTGCTGGAGGCATGGTCTCTGATGGAACAGGGGTGCTGGAGGCATGGTCTCTGATGTAACAGGGTTGCTGGAGGCATGGTCTCTGATGGAACAGGGGTGCTGGAGGCATGGTCTCTGATGGAACCGGGGTGCTGGAGGCATGGTCTCTGATAGAACGGGGGTGCTGGAGGCATGGTCTCTGATGGAACGGGGGTGCTGGAGGCATGGTCTCTGATGGAACGGGGGTGCTGGAGGCATGGTCTCTGATGGAACGGGGGTGCTGGAGGCATGGTCTCTGATGGAACGGGGGTGCTGGAGGCATGGTCTCTGATGGAACGGGGGTGCTGGAGGCATGGTCTCTGATGGAACGGGGGTGCTGGAGGCATGGTCTCTGATGGAACGAGGGTGCTGGAGGCATGGTCTCTGATGGAACAGGTGTGCTGGAGGCATGGTCTCTGATGGAACGGGGGTGCTGGAGGCATGGTCTCTGATGGAACGGGGGCGCTGGAGGCATGGTCTCTGATGGAACGATGGTGCTGCCAGCATGGTGGTCATGCAGCCGGGAGACAAAGTCAGGAGAAGGCACTGCGACCCTTCTCACAATGTGCCGCTAAAATCATTTGACTGACCTGAAGGCAAGGCTGCGATGATCCGGGGGGGGTTGACAATGAAGGGAGATGGGTGCAGTGGCAGTTAGAGTAGCCTCCAGCAGCAGCAGCCCCATGATGCGTCTTGTTTCCCTGCACAGAGTGGCAATGTCCGCATACTGTATCCCCTGGTGGCCGCGAGATTCAAGTTAGAGCATGTGGCCCTGATCAGCTGACCTCACGATCAGTGGCCTAGAGGATAAGGAGTATGGTTGATGTGGCACAGCGCCTGTCAATCTACTGTCATCAAGTTAGAGGTCAGTGCTCATAGAAGCAGTACACAGTGGCCCTTCACCCCAGCCACATGGTAAAATAGGCAGGTCCAGCACACTTATATCTCTCATCATTTTGAGATAACAAAGCGGGACGCCTTTAGGACACTCCTCTGCCACACCCCTAGACAAGCTCTCCGGACATCCCTTGTCAGACATACAATAAGAAATGCATAAGCAAAAGATGTAATTTTATGATTCAAACCACACTGGTCCTTTTTATCATCACTACTTTTCCTTCATAATAACATTTGAAAACAAGAAATATATTCATTTAACATATGAGGATAAAGTTTAGGGTCAATTCAATACACTTTTTTCAGTAGAAAAATACATATATTTATATAGATCTTTACATTAGTCCTAAAAGGGGGACAAATGAGGAAGAAAGACAGACAGAGGGACTGGGTTCCAAAAGAGGGACTGTCCCTCCAAAATTGGAACAGCTGGGAGCCATGCACACTCATTTCACAGCTGGGGTTTGAGGCATTTTGCTACCCCACAACTGATATCCATGGCACATGGAATCTGTTGAGGGCACTGCCCACAATGCCCATCAATCTGTTGAACTAACAACACCACTGGACATGGAGATTAAAGAGAAACTCTGACCAAAAATTGAACTTTATCCCAATCAGTAGCTGATACCCCCTTTTACACGAGAAATCTATTCCTTTTCACAAACAGACCATCAGGGGGCGCTGTATGACTGATATTGTGGTGAAACCCCTCCCACAAGAAACCCCTCCCACAAGAAAAGTTCAAACTTTTGTCAGTTTCCTGTCTGTGAACCTTGCTGCATTGTGGGAAATAGCTGTTTACAGCTGTTTCCAACTACCAAAAACCATGCAGCAGCTACATCACCTGCCAACAGTAAAATGTTCACGGGAGTTCCTCTTTAAGCAATGGGATAGCCGTTGTAACTATCCTACCAAAATCACAGAACTGAACCTATACTGTGTGTGTAAACTGAAGGAGGCCAAGGCTCAAATCGGTCTGTAGCGCCATTGGAGGAGAAACCTATACTGTATTCAGGGCCAGCGCTGACATAGAGGTAAAGGGCCCTCAACCCTTGCAGGGGCCCCCGTGCCACCGACCCTGCCACATGCTCCTTGCACTTCTCCCCAGGGCCCTTGCATGTAATGACTCACCTGTCCCGGAGGGTGGCGGCTGCACAGTCCAGGCACTCCATCCACGCTGTCCTCCTCCTTCTCTATGACCCAGCGCGTGTTTGGACATAACACACGCCGGGTCATAGAGAAGGAGGAGGACAGAATGGCTATAAGGAGGGCCCTTACTGTGCAGCCTCCACACTCCAGGACAGGTGAGTAATTACTGCTGTTGCTGCTTCACACGCAGGGGCCCCAGGGAACATTTGGCCCCGAGGGGGGGGGGGATGTTCGGTCAGGTGGCCCCTGCTTCAGTTTGCCCCAGGGCCCCGGAGCCCCTTTAACTGGCCCTGACTATATTTACTCTGTTAGCCATTGTGATGCCCTAGCAATATTTCATTACAGTATTTAGCAATCCATCACTAACATAACATGTACAGGCAGCCAATGTATTTGCTGTATTAATACATATAAAACACCCTAACAGAACACTGTTGCTGTATGGCCATTTTGTGTACTGGTACTTAGTCCCTGAACAGTATATTTCTCTTCTTATTAGACTGGATACACTACAGGCTCTATAAACATCTCCTCTTCTCACAAAATGGTTGCCCTCACGATGCATGTCTGTAAGCAATGGCTCTCAGTTCTTTCTTTTCCCTATTCTATGCATAATTTATTTGATACAGTCTGACAATTACAAATTACACCTACAATTCATGAAATATATACAAATAGTCTTACTGTATTGTACCACTAGATGTCGCTGCTGTTCTATGCATGGCATTTCTATGTGGCTTGTCTTGAAAGTATCACAATAAGACTGATTCAACTACAAAATGGATACCAATATCCATATGTGGTGAAGTATCATGTCACTCAAGCTTTTTTTCACGGCTATAGAATCTGAAGTACACAGTATCATGTCACTCAAGCTTTTTTTCACGGCTATAGAATCTGAAGTACACAGACTGTGGTGGATACAAACTATAGACCCTAATGCGGGAAAAATAGCCTTGGGCTATCAGAGCCCTCTCTTTTCCCCTCCCCCTCACAGTATAGGGTCACTGTCTGTTCTGGCTCCATGCTTGCTGAGGATCTGTGCGGTTTTTTTTGTGTGAGAATGCTCCCTGTTACTTCCAATAAACTCAGTGTTCTACACAAAGGTCTGCTCTCCCTCCATAGTGGACATACTATAGCTGACAGAGGTAACAAAAAAATGTGGTTTAAAAGCTGTTTTACACAAAGACAGTTTTAGTGTTAAAAGGGACTTCTTACTGATACAAAATGTTCGCAGGAAATGGAATGTTCATTGGAATATATGCCTTTATCATGCTTTCTCTGCAGAATAAGAAATAATATAAAGCTAGGAGATTGCACTAAGTGGCAAATTCCTTATCAGGAGCTTCTTAATCATCCCCTAATTGAAATTTTAAGCTTCTTATAAGTAAAATAATATTACAAATTAGCAAATCAAAGCTTCTAGGAGATGATCCATTTAAACCAGCTGCTGTGTTAGTCAGTGATTTGCTAGCTCTGTCATCCTGGTAAAGCTAATTAGCATATTAGGAGACCTAAGGTTCCTACAAATACAGAATGACCCCCATAGGGGTAGAATGTCACCTGTAGGGATTGACAATTCTTTGAGTGACAGTTCAGGGACAAGTGCTGTACATAGGCGTCACTGGGCTACAGATAAGCAATGTGTTCTGCTGCGACGGAGGAGAGAAGGATGGAAATGATTCACTAAACGTTGGTAAAATTGCTGTGCGCAGGTAGTGAAAAACAATTTTACGGGTATTTACACAAGTAACGTAGAGCATGTGAGTAACATGCATTCAGCTAGCAATGCAGGTTGTATGCATGCATGCTGTATACATAATGCAATGTGTTACTTGTGTAAATACACAAATAGTGCACAGCAATTTTACCAGGGTTTAGTGAATCAACCCCTATATAAGAAACATCATCACAAGTATTTTGTTGCTGAATTTCATTAATTATCATCTTTTAACTTCAGCCTACAGCCAAAGTATGTTTTTTAGAAAAACCAGAAACAGCATATGGCTGAGTGCTAAAGGTGCCCAGAATGATCCCCTCCCTGTTTGTCCCATTGGTTTATTTCTCTGCACAAAGCATGTGGTTGGTAAAAGTCTGCTTGTTAAAATACTTGAAATATACAGTGATTATTTTGTAAAGATTGCTTTTGTTTCTTGGAAAAGTAGAAATACCTAAAGTAGCATACCTAAATACCTAAAAGTTGCATACCTAAAGTGATGTGGCAAACGTAAGTACATATAATACTAGCCCTAGTAAGGGACTTTCTGTTTTCAAGTACAACACGAGTTAAAAAACTTGAGCTGTTATGTATTCAATTTTTGACAGCTTTTCAATTCAGTCTGGTTTCCTGAAAAATAAATAGAGGCTAAACCAGCCTAGAAACAGTGAGATAATGTTTCTAATGAGGTTTAACTACTTTCCGACCGTTCCATGCCATTTGGCGTGAACGCAGCGGCAGCCCCAGGACCGCCCAACACCAATTGGTCCTGGGGCGGGGTTTTGCAGGAGATCACACATGCCGATGCGCTCGCATCTCTGCTTGAATGACAATTGCCGCTAGAGACTGTTAGATGGCAAAACCGCCATCTATTTACACAGTACCGTGCTGCGATCTACGTGTCACACAGCTGTCCCCCTGGGAGGCCTAGTGGTGATCAGCTGTCATAGGCTGTAATAAAAAAAATGCAATAATTAAAAAAAAGCGAACATTTATTTAAAAATAAGTGGCAAATAAATAAATATATATTAAAAAAAACATGCTGGTGGTTTGCAGCAAAGGAGGGGGTGAATCACTTGTGTGCTAGGTTGTACAGCCCTGCAGCGAGCCCTTAAAGCTGCTGTGGCCTAAATTGTAAAAAATAGCCTGGTCACTAGGGGGGTGTAAGCCTACGGTCCTCAAGTGGTGAATTGAAGTGAAGTTCAAAGGGTCATTACTTCTCTTTCAGATAAACAAGGCAGCGTGTGGATTCTAAACAGCAACTGTGGCAGTCTGATGCAATCTTATAAATTAAGCCGTTAAACTGGAAATACAAACATAAGACTTGCTTCCATGTTACTAATGCTCTATTTATCATCCGTACTACACATTAATTATCTCATAAGCTTTATTTTACTTCAGGTTCACTTTAAATAAAATACAAATATTAACTTTTTACAGTAGTTGCAGCACTGCTGGCTGAGTCCTGGGTTCATCTGAGTTGCGATGGGGCTTTTTTATTTTTCACTGTGTGATATATGACCCTGCCCTGTGAGCTGCTCATATGTAGTTGTTAGCTTGACTGAGAGCGTTAGTAAGCTTTATTCTTTTATGTTTGTATGTCTGCAGTGACACAGGGGGATTCTCAGGGGAGTTGTACCTCTGTGCTGTTTACTTGCACTTCATAAGGTTTAAGGCCTCTGGCCCAGTAGGTATGGATTCCCAGAATGAGAAGACTTTGAAGTCTGGACCTGTAGTTGCAAGTACAGAGCTGCAAGGATGAGAAGACAGGAAGATGGCTGTAAGAAACGAGGAGAGGTAACTATAGATACAAGCACATTTCCAATGCATACTTTTTATCACATACATGGGGAGGCTGGGGGAGACATTTGGGGTTTGAGAGGTAACTAACTATAGATACAAGCATGCTTCCAATGCTCACTCTGCATCACATACATGGGGGAGGCTAGTGGGAGACATTGGGGGCTCGGTGTAACCACCGGTGTAACACAGAGAGGGTCTGATTACCGGTGATCTGCAGTATCACCGAGAATGCAGAATATACCCGATTATTGATGATCTGCAGTATCACAGATAATCATATATATATTTTAACCTCTGGACACCTGAGAGATAAGAGTGTTTTGGTGTGAGAGTAATACTTTGAGTATTGCACCTTAGGAGAAGGTACAGAAGCAGTAAGGAGTACTGCACAGAAGTATGTTCCTTCCGTATGCCTAGACTCTCCCGGGGGAGGAGCTAGACTGAAAGTAGGAAGGACAGAGTGAGAGTGACACCAGTGAGAGGGTGTCACTAACAGGTCTGGGAACTGCCTCTAACAGTAAGGCCAGTTCTCGAGGTCGGGCAATCCAGGTCGTAAACACACAGACAAATACGGTACAGATTCAGGAGACAGATCTGGAATCTAATAAACAGGCAGGGTTCGGCAACGGGGTATCAGAATAGCGGGGTACAGAATCAGGAGGCAAATACGGAGTCCAGGAACGAGCAGAGTTTGGCAACAGGATATCAGAGATAGCAAGGTACAGAATCAGAGTACTGAAGAATAGTCAGGCAAGCAGAATGTCATAACAAATAATACAGATCAATATTTCTAACGCTAAGGTGTGAGGTCCGTGATCGTCAACACCTTTGGAAACTATGCTAGAACACAGATACAGACAAGGCCTGAGTGCTACCATGATGTGATCGCAATGGCAGACAACCAGCAACTGACAAGCAGCAGAATATATAGTTGCTGGACTCTGCCGCCCCGCCCGAGCCATTCAGCCAATCATGAGTCCTGCAGGAATCAGCTGATCTTCCTGATCAGCTGACACTTCCCCTGCTGGTATAAAGGTCCTGAGTTCAGGCCCGCGCGTGCGTAGCTCTCCATCTGCCTATGTGTACTAACAGACCCAGCCACACCAAGCGCATGCTGCTGCATGCAAACCGCCGCGTTGGACGCGGAAACAGCCGCTTTGCTGTCAGGACATGCGGCGGCTTTTCCGCATTCCACCATACTACCAGACGCGTGTCTATGCGTGCAAACCGTCGCTTTGGACACGGAGTCAGCCGCCTTGCTCTTGGCATATGCGGCGGCTTTTCCGCATTTTCTCACAGTACCCCCCCTGAGGAGTGGACTCCGGACATCTCCTTCCTGGCTTTCCAGGATGTAAGTTAGAGAATTTTCTTTTTATCTCATACTCAGGCCGGCCATCAATCAACCCAGGGAGGGAGGGAGTGGAATCCACCTGCAGCGCTGACCCGGGCAGGGACACAGGAAATGATTTCTTGTCAGCCTGTTTTTTCGGTGGTAGAATGGTTTTGGGCCAAAAAATCCCTGTCTAAAGTGTCTGCTTTGGGGCTTCTGCTATCAGATTTATGCATGAGAGGTAACTGTGAGGAACAGGAACCATTAGGAATAACTGTACACTGTCCTGCTTTTCCTGCGACCTGTATCCTGGTTTTATCCACCTCACCCTTATTTAAACAGTGCTCATGACAATGGGCTGATCAGTTCAGTAGCTGTCCTGAAGCCCAGTCAATCAGTGGAGAGTGAAGTTGTAACCAGGGCATACCGAGAACAACAGCAGAGCCTTTCATCGGCAGGACCAGGAACTGTAAACTCTCTTCATGCAATGCCCCTAAACAACATGACAGTAGGGGGGTTTGGGAAATAAACTGGGCACTGCGCAATGGAGAGTCATCCACTGCAATGACCAAAATCTGCCGGTCGAGTGCAGATAACGGTATCCCCAAACTTTTGGCAAAATCGGAATCTATGAGGTTCGCTGACGAACCCGAGTCCACCATGGCTTCTGCGGACTTGGTCCGCCCTTCCCATGTAACCGAACAGGGAAGGATCAGCCGACCGTCATTCAGGGATGAACCCTGCTCACCTATGGTTTTGACTAATCCTAGGCGATAGCATTCGTCTGGCCTAGTGGACCCTTGTAAAGCGTTCTTCTTTGGGCTCCTGCGACTCTTTTTCCCCAGACTCAACCTTGTGTACCCAATTTGCATAGGTTCGACTGGGGGTGAGGGAGACCGAGAAGAATCGTGTACGATAGACCTTCTGGCCACTCTACCACGAACCTGTCTCTGGTGGCGCAACTGGCGATCTATCTGTATGGCCAAAGAGATTGCCTCATCCAATGATTCAGGCTCAGGATGACCTATCATCACCTCATGAATAGTATCTGACAATCCGGCCAAAAAACAGTCTAGGAGGGCGAATTCGTCCCATCTAGCCTAGACCGCCCACCTCCTGAATTCCGCAGCATAATTCTCTACCGGACACTTGCCCTGACGCAGAAGCCTGAGCTTCCGTTCAGAAGTCGAAGCAATGTCCGGGTCATCGTAAATCATAGCCATAGCCTCAAAAAATTAATCGACTGAGGCCAGGGCCTGATGCCCAACAGGAAGACCATACGCCCAGGTCTGGGAATCCCCCGACAACAGAGTCTTAATGAATGTAATTCTCTGTGCCTCAGTTCCAGATGAGTTAGGCCTTAACTCAAAGTATGATAACACTCTATTTCTAAAGTATCGAAAGTCAGATCTGTCGCCAGAAAATTTTTCAGGTACAGGCATACGTATGTCTGTGCTAAGAGGAGATCGCACTGATTGAAGTTCTGAAATAGCACCAAATATCTGACATATCTGGGTCTGTTGGTTCAAAACTCCTGCGGAAAGTTGGTTTACCGCGGTGGTCAGGACTTCAACATGGCTATACAGTGCGTCCATTTGGGTTCGGTCTGCCATTCTGTAACGATTGGTGTCAGCAACCAGAGAGAGAATCTGATCCTTGGCGATCCGCAGTATCCCCAAGAATACAGATATACCCGATTATTGAGGATCTGCGGAATCGTCAATAATCAGACACCGGAGAGAGTGTAAGTGTTTGGTGCAACAGTAACAACTCTGAGTAAAGACCACCAGAGGAGCTGGCGGCCTAAACTCCTGAGGAATTCACCCCTGAGCGGTGGGTGATATTCCTGTAGCCTGTGGACCCCTGAGCGAGGGACCAAGGCTGAGTTGCAGGAAGCCCTGCTGCTAATATGTAAGGTTTTGCCCTGAACTGGGCTAACGTAACACAGTAATAACACAATCCTAGTCTGGGGTATGAGGTCCGTATTCACAACACCCTGGAACTAGTGTTGGGCGAACATCTAGATGTTCGGGTTCGGGCCGAACAGGCCGAACATGGCCGCGATGTTCGGGTGTTCGACCCGAACTCCGAACATAATGGAAGTCAATGGGGACCCGAACTTTTGTGCTTTGTAAAGCCTCCTTATATGCTACATACCCCAAATTTACAGGGTATGTGCACCTTGGGAGTGGGTACAAGAGGAAAAAAAAATTTAGCAAAAAGAGCTTATAGTTTTTGAGAAAATCGATTTTAAAGTTTCAAAGGGAAAACTGTCTTTTAAATGCGGGAAATGTCTGTTTTCTTTGCACAGGTAACATGCTTTTTGTCGGCATGCAGTCATAAATGTAATACATATAAGAGGTTCCAGGAAAAGGGACCGGTAATGCTAACCCAGCAGCAGCACACGTGATGGAACAGGAGGAGGGTGGCGCAGGAGGAGAAGGCCACGCTTTGAGACACAACAACCCAGGCCTTGCATGAGGACAAGAAGCGTGCGGATAGCATGCTTTGTACCACCATGCAGTCATAAATGTAATAAAGATAAGTGGTTCAATAAACAGGGACCACGCGGCAACGCTAACCCAGCAGCAGCACACGTGATGGAACAGGAGGAGGCGCAGGAGGAGAAGGCCACGCTTTGTGAGACACAACAACCCAGGCCTTGCATGAGGACAAAAAGCGTGCGGATAGCATGCTTTGTACCGCCATGTAGTCATAAATGTAATAAAGATAAGAGGTTCAATAAACAGGGACCACGCGGCAACGCTAACCCAGCAGCAGCAGCAGCAGCAGCACACGTGATGGAACAGGAGGAGGCGCAGGAGGAGAAGGCCACGCTTTGTGAGACACAACAACCCAGGCCTTGCATGAGGACAAAAAGCGTGCGGATATAGCAGCAATGCTTTTTGCCGCCATGCAGTCATAAATGTAATACAGATGAGAGGTTCAATAAACAGGGACCGGAAACGCTAAACCATCCCAGATGTTCATCGGTCATGTTACTTGGTTGGGGTCCAGGAGTGTTGCGTAGTCGTTTCCAATCCAGGATTGATTCATTTTAATTTGAGTCAGACGGTCTGCATTTTCTGTGGAGAGGCGGATACGCCGATCTGTGATGATGCCTCCGGCAGCACTGAAACAGCGTTCCGACATAACGCTGGCTGCCGGGCAAGCCAGCACCTCTATTGCGTACATTGCCAGTTCGTGCCAGGTGTCTAGCTTCATGCCCGGTTTCAGGTCCAGCGGTGCCAGCCACAAATCCGTCTGTTCCTTTATTCCCCTCCAAATTTCCTCCCCTGTGTGCTGCTTATCCCCAAGGCAGATCAGCTTCAGCAACGCTTGCTGACGCATGCCAACAGCTGTGCTGCACTGCTTCCACGATCCTACTGCTGCTGGTGCTGGGTTAGCATTTCCGGATGAGGTACAGCTTTGAGATGCGTTGGAGGAGAAGGAGTCAGAGAGGTAGGTGCTGCTGTTGTTATCCAGCTGTTTGCGGCGTGGGCAACACCCGCGCCGTAGCAGGTGAGGAATCGCTGCCAGGCTCCACAAGGTTCACCCAGTGCGCGGTAAGGGAGATGTATCGACCCTGGCCGAACGCACTCGTCCAGGTGTCAGTGGTGAGGTGAACCTTGCAGGCAACGGCATTCTTCAAGCTTCGGGTTATTTAGCTGACCACGTGCTCATGCAACTCAGGCACTGCAGAGCGCGCAAAGTGGTAGCGGCTGGGAACCACGTAACGTGGGATGGCCACTGACATCATGCCCTTGAAGCTGTTTGTCTCCACCACTCGATATGGCAGCATTTCGCAGGCCAGAAGCTTGGCTATGCTGGCTGGCTGTTACTGCCACGGCCCGGGGGTCATTTGCTGGCAATTTCCTCTTGTGCTCAAACATCTCAGAAACAGACAACTCAACCGTAGCGCTGCACACCGAAGGGCTGTTGGTTGTTGTGTTTGATGAACACTGGGAGACCTCAAGAGCACTAGTCCGGAAAGTGACAGTGTCAGCATCGTCTGATGTTTGTGAATGTTGTGAACCACGCAATGGCTGGGCTACTGCTGCTGCTGAGGCGGGTCTGGTGGTGAGTCTGGTGAACCCAAGGGAGGCAGTGTTGCTGGTGGTACCCTGTCCTGCCGCGTTTGCCCACAGAGTGGGATGTTTGGATAGAATGTGGCGGCTCATGCTGGTGGTGGAGAGGTTGTTAATACTTTTCCCCCTGCTCAGGCGGGTCTTGCACACCTTGCAAATCGCCATGGTAACATCCTCAGTGCAGTCTTCAAAGAAAGCCCAGACTTTAACTGGCTGAGGACTCGGACCTCGTGCGTGATGTGCTGGTGCTGCTTAACCCACTGCTGGACGCTTGAGAGGTCATCCAAGTAATTATCTGGTCCTGTTCTTTTGGATCTGTGAGGGTTGTTGTCCTGGACAACATGGGCAGTATTGAGTGGGTTTTCTTGGGTGCTCCCCTGTGGCCTGTACGTGAACCGTCAGGGGAAACACCTCTTCCCTTGCCCCTCCCTCTTTCACCGGATTTCTTCCTCATTTCACTTATCCTTAAAGTACACGCTGACTGGCAGCAGTACAGTGGCAGTACAGAAATGCTATACAGTGGTGGGTGAGCGGTGTACCACTATTGTCAGCAGTGACACAGAGCACAATGCTATACAGTGGCGGGTGAGCGGTGTACTACTGTTCCCAGCAGACACAGAGTGGAAGTAAACACAATGCTATATAGTGTGGCTGAGCCGTGTACACAGAGTGGCATTAAACACAATGCTATATAGTCTGCTATATAGTCACCCCGAACAGGGTGATGTTCTGCAGAACCCGAACAGTGGCAAACACTGTTCGCCCAACACTACTGGGAGGGAACGCAGATTTTAGTACCTAAACACACGATACAACATGTTTTCCGGGGTCGGACTCTGAGGCACATACAGATGGTCCCGATCATCATCCTCATCATACAACTCTTCTCCTGAGTCTGACCCACCCACCACCTCTGCCACCCCAACATCCCCAGACACAGACCCCTCATCGTCCTCAACATTAACTTGGGATGCTGGCCTGAGCCAGACCTCCTCCTCCACATCAGGCCCCATCATCTCCTCAATGGCAGCCCTCATTAATCGCTCTGGCGACGGACTGATGGACACAACGTTCTCCTCCGGGGAGGGCTGCTGCTGACCACTGGCTGCTGGGGTGGATGTTATAGCTTGCGTGGGGCGTTGGCTGTTGCTGTTGTTGGGAGTGCTGCTCACAGCGGAGGTCTCTGGGGAACTCATGTTGAGCTCATATAGTGGTTGACGGTGAGTGGAGTATTACTGATCCCAGCAATATACACACTGACTGGCAGAGTACGCAATGCTATATAGTGTGGCTGAGCGAGGTACACAGAGTGGCAGTAAACAGAATGCTATATAGTGTGGCTGAGCGAGCGGTGTACCACTATTCCCAGCAGACACAGAACAGTGAACAGAATGCTATATAGTGTGGCTGAGCGAGCGGTGTACCACTATTCCCAGCAGACACAGAACAGTGAACAGAATGCTATATAGTGTGGATGAGCGAGCGGTGTACCACTATTCCCAGCAGACACAGAACAGTAAACAGAATGCTATATAGTGTGGCTGAGCGAGCGGTGTACCACTATTCCCAGCAGACACAGAACAGTGAACAGAATGCTATATAGTGTGGCTGAGCGAGCGGTGTACCACTATTCCCAGCAGACACAGAACAGTGAACAGAATGCTATATAGTGTGGCTGAGCGAGCGGTGTACTACTGTTCCCAGCAGACACAGAACAGTACACAGAATGCTATATAGTGTGGCTGAACGAGCGGTGTACTACTGTTCCCAGCAGACACAGAACAGTACACAGAATGCTATATAGTGTGGCTGAACGAGCGGTGTACCACTATTCCAAGCAGACACAGAACAGTGAACAGAATGCTATATAGTGTGGCTGAGCGAGCGGTGTACCACTATTCCCAGCAGACACAGAGTGGCAGTAAACAGAATGCTATATAGTGTGGCTGAGCGAGGTACACAGAGTGGCAGTAAACAGAATGCTATATAGTGTGGCTGTGCAAGCGGTGTACTACTATTCCCAGCAGACACAGAGTGGCAGTAAACAGAATGCTATATAGTGTGGCTGAGCGAGGTACACAGAGTGGCAGTAAACAGAATGCTGAGCGAGCGGTGTACTACTATTCCCAGCAGCGACACACAATGACTGGGGGGGACCCTGGCTAGCGTGGCTGGAGCGCGAACTACCCTGCCTGCCTACCCAAAGCTAAACCCACAGACAAATGGCGGAGATATGACGTGGTTCGGGTATTTATTTACCCGAACCACGTGACAGTTCGGCCAATCAGAGCGCGTTCGGGTCCGAACCACGTGACCCGTTCGGCCAATCACAGCGCTAGCCGAACGTTCGGGGAACGTTCGGCCATGCGCTCTTAGTTCGGCCATATGGCCGAACGGTTTGGCCGAGCACCGTCAGGTGTTCGGCCGAACTCGAACATCACCCGAACAGGGTGATGTTCTGCAGAACCCGAACAGTGGCGAACACTGTTCGCCCAACACTACCTGGAACTAGTCTGGAGCATAACATAAATGATAATACAATTCCCTAGTCTTGGGTGTGAGTTCCTTGATCATCAACACCCTGGAACTAGTCTGGAGTATAACATAAATGATAATACAGTTCCCTAGTCTTGGATGTTAGTTCCGTGATCATCAACACCCTGGAACTGGTCTAGAACATAGATACAGACAAGGCCTAAGTGCTACCATGATGTGATCGCAATGGCAGACAACCAGCAACTGACAAGCAGCAGAATATATAGTTGCTGGACTCTGCCGCCCCGCCCGAGCCATTCAGCCAATCATGAGTCCTGCAGGAATCAGCTGATCTTCCTGATCAGCTGACACTTCCCCTGCTGGTATAAAGGTCCTGAGTTCAGACCCGCGTGTGCGTAGCTCTCCATCTGCCTATGTGCACTAACAGACCCAGCCACACCAAGCGCATGGTGCTGCATGCAAACCGCCGCGTTGGACGCGGAAACAGCCGCTTTGCTGTCAGGACATGCGGCGGCTTTTCCGCATTCCACCATACTACCAGACACGTGTCTATGCGTGCAAACCGTCGCTTTGGATGCGGAGTCAGCAGCCTTGCTCTTGGCATATGCGGCGGCTTTTCCGCGTTTTCTCACACTCGGCTTTTAATTAGGTGACACATTATTAGGTTATTTGAGGGATGAAAATTGGGGGGTTTGGCCTATACGTGAGTATATACAGTAATCAGAGGCTACCTGCTATTGAAAACTGCATGACTAAATGTTTTATAACTGAAAAAATGGGCCATACACAGCAACAATTATATTCAAATTACTACTGTTGCTAAGGGTAAAAGAAATGGCAGCAGGAAGGCGTTTCTCTTTGACCTTACAGGCTTACAGGCTCTTTAATTAGTTCATTTATGTGGTTAATTCAGTACTTGAACTTACTTTCCTCTAACTTCTACATTACTTCCATTCAACTTTATATCTGCCCAACCGCTTTAACTACTGAGATTGAAGAATCCTGCTATGCTTGCTATGGGAAAAGTGAGTAAGTTTGTCGATAATTATACTGTGCTGTGGATTGCCTTTAGCTAAATTGTGGGAGTTCTTTTTTACATAGCGGGGGGAGGGGTCATATATATATAAAAGTATACAGCACAGCCACATAAAACACATTTAGATTAGGATTGCTTTGTTTTTATTATGAATCTCATCTGCACACAGATTAGGTGGCTACACATGATACAAAGAAAATATTAAAATTAGCGGCAATTAAGAACAATTGTTGTATAGAAAATTAGCCATTAAAAGGTACCTTTTACAAGACTTTGTTTTTTCTCTACCTACATAATTTGTTTGGCTAACACGCTACATAAACATTTTACTATAGTAGGTAGTAGAAATTGGACAGAACCGACAGGTTTTGGACTAGTCCATCTCTTCATGGTCTTTATTGTTTATAAAGACACTCTCTGTAAAGGATTTATACAAAGATGCTACCCAGCCTCCCTGCTCTCTGCACACTTTTTTTGGCAGTTGGTTGGAGCATTTGCCATTTATTAAGTGCTTTAGAAAATAAAGAAAACCCAGAGAATCCCCCATAAAGAGATGGGCTAGTCCAAAACCTGTTGTTCTGTCAGATTTCTAGTACCCGCTGTAAGTGGCAGCAGCATAGGAAAAAAGTAATTTATGGCTCATTTTACTCTGGAAGAAATGCGCTTCTCATTTGTATGTGTTTACGTGTATTTTAACACTTGACACTGAAGAAAAAAAAAAATTATGATATAATCATAGGTGTCGAACCTATGGAGGGCCAGATCCATACCGGTGTTTAGGATGGACTGAGAAAGAGAGGAATGTGTTCTACCTGATGGACCACACATTTCCTGATTCAGACCCATCAATTAATTTGAGCTTTGTAAAAAATGTGTAAGGACCTTGGCCCTCGAAGGACCGGTTTGACATCCCTGATATAATGAATTGGTTGTGTAGTACAGATAATTACTAGAACATCAGTAGCAAAGAAAATATTTTCATATTTTTATTTTTAGTTATATTTTTTTTTTAATAACATTGCATCATTCTCTAATATTTGCAGTTTACACACTACTCAGCATTCTAAATGATTTTACAGAGCAGGCTAGAGAACCTTTGAACTGTTCTCTGCAGGAAAACGAACAATACAGTGCCAGACACTTGAGATAACAAGCTTCAGAAGACATAGCTCTCTACGACTTTGAAAGTCGTGGAGCTCAATGGCTTTTTTTCATAGATAACAACTGGAGTTTCTTAACTCTTCTTGTCTTGGAAACAATATTAGACATATGTCTCTGCTCCTAATGTTTTATTTCTTAGCCGTACTACACATACAAATCATTATATCATGATTTTTATTTATTTTTTTTGCTTCAGTGTCTTTTTAAATTTTAGTATTTTTGCGCTAGTGGTCCTTTAAGACTGACAGTTGAAGCACACGGTATGACTTAATTTTACTGCTAGTCAATCAAAACACAGCTAAGAAATCCAAACTGAATGAATAGTGTTTGTGGCAAGAAAAGTAGCAAATTGATGGAAGTGAGTCATTGGTGGTCAGAAAATTATCAAGAATGTGCCTGTTTGCTTTATGGAGGTCCTCTTCATAGACAATCCCTCTGTACCAGTGTTTCCCTGCTGTTGAAAAGGTGCAGGGGTATCACACTGCTGCACTCAGGCAGAACGACATCCC
This sequence comes from Hyperolius riggenbachi, assembly GCF_040937935.1. NCBI lineage: Eukaryota > Metazoa > Chordata > Amphibia > Anura > Hyperoliidae > Hyperolius > Hyperolius riggenbachi. The sequence continues at coordinate 323,300,222 of NC_090650.1, forward strand.
CCAGCTGAAGTTTATATGCCTTTATTCCCTTGTGAAAGTAGGCAGACTGGGCATGGAATAAAGCAGCTCCGTTATGACCCAGTTTTTGAATTTAACAAATGTTTAGTGAAATGTGCCTTTTCATTTAGCCGTCCCTTAATGTCTGGCATTGAAATCAATGACAAACAAAGCATTATGAAAAATATCTTGCTCTGCAGTACATGGCATCCTTTTGTGCTTTAACACATAATACTGTGTATTAATTTTCTTTTTATGATGCTTTCATACATCTGGGATCGTCTTTTTTTGCCTGTTTCATAAGGCAAGGATGCGCATTATCACATCCTACTGTGCACTATGAGAAAGCTAAACTTTTAACCCGTATCAAATGAATTTTGCACGCAGAGGGCAATGTTTAATTCCAATCAGTTTCATAACTAATATATAGACATTCAGGCAAATATGTATTTATAAAGTCACAATTTAATGCAGTTTTACGTTCAGCTAAATAACAGTGACTGCATTTATAAAACATAGCTATAGTCACAACTTGCAGAAAAATAAAAGGACTGTCACTTTCCTCATGTCAGTATACTTTCTCCTGGGAAATGTCAAAATTCCCACTAATGTATTGGTACTCAGGAGCGGTTTTAGACTTTTTGCTGCCTGAAGCAATTTATTGCAAGGATGCTCCACCCCCCGTGTGTGTGTGTGTGTGTGTGTGTGTGTGTGTGTGTGTGTGTGTGTGTGTGTGTGTGTAAAGCCAGACCAGAGAGGAGAGACACATCGGCTGTGCATTGCAGTCCCTCACATGAGGCACCGCTGTAACCATGGATATTAAGCAGCTGGATGGGGCGAATGGAGATCCTATCACTGTAATGAAGAGTGCAGGTGTGTGAAGCGGCGCTGCACATCTGGGGGGGGGGAGTTCAAGGAGGGGACATTTGGGGACGGGAACCTCCTCTGATGTTGCTTAATGGAAGAACCACCTCTGTTAGAACTCATTTAATTTATTATGTGGCTTACACTTAGTGCATCTAGGACCAGCATGAGCGATACCTGTACTAGCCTGGAAACAAAATAGTTAGATGCTTACCAACAGTGGCGTAGCTAAGGAGCTGTGGGCCCCGATGCAAGTTTTACATTGGGGCCCCCCAAGCACTCTATACATAACAATTGATACGGAGCACCAAATCCTGCCAATGGCAGCTACAGTGTCAGAGGTGCAAGAAGGAGGATGGGGAACAGTTTGTTAATGATTACCACTATTTAAAGTATTTATAGAAGTGATTATTATGAGCACAGGACCAATAGAGAGCTAAAACTGTAGTTGAGGGAGGGCCCTGATGTGGTCGCAACCTCTGCAACCCCTATTTCTACTCCCCTTCTTACCAAGGTAGAGGAAAGCATCTGAATAGTCTGAGGCTTATCATCTTCTTCCTGACACCATTGCCGCTGGCCAGGACCCTCTGACAGTTCGCGGCTGCATTCCCCTTAACCTCCGGTAATCACAAGTACAGCTCGGGGTGGAAAAACGGGGTGGTAGCTGTCGGAGGTCTATGCAGAGCAATGTGCACAGCAGGCGTTTATCACTCACCTCCCAGGGGATCCCAACGTCGGCTGCCATTCTTCTTCCTCTCCTCCGAGGCTCTGTTTTCCCCTTGTGAAATCTCACTAAAGGGTTACAGCGCCACCTGGAGGACGGAGGGAAAACTGCAGCACTGGATCCCAGGGAGGTGAGTGAGTGCTGAGCTGCTGCAGATCTCCCTAGCAGCATGATTTTTTCCAGATTTTAGGGTCTGAAACGGTGCAAAAAATTGTACTGCTTTAGACCCTAAAATCCAGAAAGAATCATACCTCCAAGGGGGTTAATGAGGAATCAGGGGGATATGACAATATTGGTTGCACATTGTGTATTTATTGATATTGCAGGCTTTGAGGGGAGGGATCAAGTCTGAAGGGATTAATCAAGCTTGTAAAAATATGAAGTAGAAAACCGAGAGCCCAATACAGTGTAGTATGTATTGGAAGATGGATGAGAGTAAATGAAAATGTAAGTAATATACTTACAAACCCGGGTTACCTCCAAGGCAACCACTGGAAAGGCAGGTGGGGAGAACAAGCCTGTCCCCACTCAGGATTAAGAAGTTGCTCTCTGTAGATAGGGGAAGAAGAGGGTGTAACACCCTTCCGCGAAGGGTGGGTAACTTGATATGTAGAGGTGTACAGAGGCGCCAGTAGGATAAAAATCACTAAAAACGTTTAAAACGTTCGGGATGTGGTGGTGGACCAGCCAACCCAAAAACAGACCAAGGTACTGTCTATTAAAGTTCTAAACAATGTATTCGCATACTCCTAAGGCATTCTTAGTCTTAGGAATATGTGAATAAATTGTTTAGAACTTTAATTGACAGTACCTTGGTCTGTTTTTGGGTTGGCTGGTCCACCACCGCATCCGAACGTTTTAAAAGTTTTTAGTGATTTTTATCCTGCTGGCGCCTCTGTACACCTCTACATATGAGGGGATTAATAACTGTCTGTGTTTAGTTAAAATAATGGGATGATGTGACTTTGAATTGTAAATAGTGTAGGAATAGCTGCATGGACCTGAGCAGACTATGAAGGTATATGTTGAGGTTACTATGACAACTGGGAGGTAGGGTTTCGCTGTAACTAATATGCCTGGCTTGTACAAGCGCGGTGAGAGGCTGGGAGTGACAAGGAAGGTTTGCGCATGTGGAAACTGTTAGTCATTGCAGCAGGCTGTTGAGCCTGATTTGGTTGTGGCAGGAGATGCAGGCGCAATGGGCCGGGAGCACAGGGGACAGTATTGAGCATGCGCGAGACTGGGAGTGGGCGCACATATGATCCGCGTGGTATTGCGGGATTTGGGGAAATGCGTACACGCAGAATTTGGCCTGGCTGATGCGGATAGTTGTAAAGATGCCGTTTTTTTCCTGAAACTTATAGAGTGGGATGTGATGGAGGAATAGTAGGTAATACAGCTGAAGGCGTGCAGTATTCTGGCGCTATAAGGACATATGTCGCCTTGGGGAAATAGAGTATGGGAATATTGAATATACATGAGGGGTGGGATATTTTAGACACTGAGCACCAATCCTGCCCAGAGCCCCTGATGAGTTATACGGTGAAATGCGTAGGGCGTGGCTAAACGGGCAGGAGGTGCTTGCAGTGAATGGAGGAGACGTCCTCTGAGTTTTTTACTATATGCTTGAATACTTTGATGTTTGTGAGTAGTGCTCTTTTTATCTATTATCTTAATTAAAGATTTTACACTATGGAAGCTTGTTCAGTTGCAGTGGGCTGTTTATAACTGAAGTTGTGGGACTGTACGCGCAAGGGAGAGGAACCTTTGAGCAACAGTTAACCGTGCATACATGTGATCTAAGATGCCTGTGACTGTGGCAGCCTGGAAAGAAGGTGAGCAAGGTCTGTGTAGGTGGTGGGTGCACGAGTGGTAATACGGTGACCCTCAGCTAGATACACGGTGAATTTCCCTGGTAGTGGTGTCCCCTAATGAGCTAAAAAGTGAAACAGCCTACGCAATGGTATTTTTAGTTTATTTTCTATGATCATCTTTTATAGAAATGTGCGTGAGGAGAATGTAAAGCTGGGAGAAGTTGGAGATCTTGCACTGTGTAATTCATAAAGCTGATTGAGCTGTCTGTAGGTCTAGGCAGCCGGTTCAGAAGGTGAGAGAGATCCCTAGTGGTGGAGCACGAAAAGGTGGTGTTACCTTACCATATCAGGTGGAAGGTCTCTGCAACTTTGCAGTCTATGTGATGAACTGTTTTTCTGTCTCTTTTTTGGTGTTCCTTTGAAGTGCATTGGACCTGAAGATTGGAGTGGAGTAGCTCACACAAGAGCCTATTGTTGGTGGACATTACCTAGTGGACTGTGAGGCAGCGCATGGTTGTTTTCTATCTGTTTGTTGTATAAAACTGAATGTATATGTGACATTTATATTCCATGCAGCGTACCCACGGTTGAGGGAGGAGATTCTTAAGGGCAGGGTGTGGAGCGCGCCAAGTTAACCTTTTTTTGGTACCATTTATGAGCACAAATAACTATGCTGTGTTCCTTTTTTTTACTTCTCTGCCTGAAAGAGTTAAATATCAGGTATGTAAGTGGCCGACTCAGTCCAGACAGGAAGGGACTACAGTGTGACCCTCACTGATAAGAAATTCCAGCTATAAAACACTTCCCTCGCAGAAAATGGCTTTTGAGAGCAGGAAACAAAAAAAAAAGGGTTAATAGTTCATAAATGTTAGCTCTGGCATACTTCAATGAATGTGTCATTGAGCAAAAACAATAAAACAGTTAAAACCTAAAAAGTAGATTTAAACATAAAATAAAACTGTGGAATATCTTAAAAAGTCTTTTTTAGGAGAAGGAAGATAGATACAAGTGTTTATTTCATTAGTTTGTTTTCGCTTTGGGTGTCAGAAAATGGGTGAAGCAGGAAGACAATGACCTGCTGTATTCTACAGAAAAATTGTGCGAGGATCGGAAGTGGGCAGTTCATATGAGGAAGCCAATCAGCTACCCTGAATTTAAACGTATCTGTATGGAAAAAAGGCCTTTATTTTTCTAAGCCACTGTGCAGTACTGATCAGCAGTTCCTAGAAACATTTGTATGCAGTCATTGATGCCCAACGGGAGCACGCTGGTCAATAAAAGTAAGATTTCACATAACTTTTCCTTAGTAAATAATTGAAAAAGTGTAGCGCTCTGGACTTAATCTGTTTAAGTGGGTTTTTATTATCTGATTTTAGGACTTAAGCGAAAAATAACTGGGAGGGTTGGACTGTAGTCGGGTTGCAGTAAATCAGATTGTCTTTGGCCTCATAGGTATGATTGATATGACTTTAACTCTTTCTACTCTAAATATTTATTTTGGAACCTAAAGATTAATGGAAAAGATAGCATACACGTAGGCTAGGGCTGTATTAGAGCTGCTACACCCATCGATGGTTTGCACGGTACTCTCGAGAAAAACTGTTTTCAGATATCACCATAATGAAACTATCTGCCGGTAAATTTAGTTGTTCAACAGCTTTCTAGGGATAAAATCTGCTCTAATCTGCTGAGCCTAAAGGCCTGTACCCACCTTGTGATTTTTCCCATGACTGGTGATGTTCTGAGTGACCATTTTTATGATCTCGCAATGTGGGTACAGACGCACTATTACGCGAACAACATTTAGCAATGTATGGTGATAATGACCGCCAAGGTGGATCAGATCTTTAAGATCTCCGATGACTCCATGCAAAGTACAGTGATTGCATGATTTCCCGTTTGTGCCGGCCGTGTGCTGTCATGTGTACCTGCCGGACAGAAGATGTATCTTGGAATGCTCGTCGTCATGGGACGTCGCTGGGATCCATCTTCCTCCGTCGGGTGGTGAGTATTCAGCTTTAAGAATGTAAACTGCTGAAGGTCTGCTAAATTGTTTTCTGCCTACATCATTGTGGAGGGTGGGGGGAAGGGGGCAATATAGTCATCGATTTTAAGGTGCCCATTAACGGTACAATTTTTTCACCAAATGCGATCTTTCGAAGCAGGTTGAACAATCGTAACTAATCGGAAGGTAATTATCGATTGTTCACATTTACTGAATGATTCCTAATTCCAATTTGATCATAAAATCCAACTTGCGGATCGATTTGATCCAATTTAGCAATTGACCAAAGAATCGTTCCTTATTGATTGCCTTCATAAACAACAAATTTTCTATTCAATTCGATCATTAAAATCGCATCGAAAGATCGCATTTGGTGAAAATGTTTTACCATTAATGGGCACCTTTAAGCTTCGAGTGCCCTCTCCCCCCCCCATCTCAGCATATTGAGGCTAACTCCTAGTTCTTCAATGGAACACGTACTCACTTGTTTTTCAGAATTGCTGCTAGGGACTGCATGGCTAACCTGATGTTCTCAACTCAAGAGTTTTGGGGGCTACTAAATGCTGATGGGAAGGCCATGGACACTGAATTCAGTGATATAAACCTCAACCCTAACTGCTGGTTTCTGTTGTTATCATGATCAATTATTGGGGTGTTAAGATTTAAGAATTCCTCTCCTTTATGTTTTTCCTATGGCAATTTAGTTAGAGTTTTACAGAAGATCGATTTTTGGTATACCATGAGATAAGAACACATACAATAAGCATACAGCCTGTGCATGCTCTGATCGACCACCTCTTCATTTGGTCTAAGGAGAGATTGAATTGCCTTAGAGACTCTTCCCATATATACCACATCTTAGTATATCCTCTATTAATGAATGTGACTTTATATAAAGGCATTATATTAGATAATTCTCTTCTGTGCGATCAACCTATGTATGTATGGTTATTTATCTACTTACCATATTAATGCATTTTACTACACACCCCAATTAATCTTCTACCCAACTAATTAATTACCATTGTTATGCAATATGGTGCACACTGTGCACATAGTATACAATATTAGAAAAATACCTATACCTCCACCAGTACAAAGAAAAGACAGCGATGACTTTTTTCAATTTATTTTTAGGTTTCTGTTTTTTATTGATTGATAAATGGCTTTAGTTGCATAAGATCAAGCTATCTATAGTTTTATACTGAAGTTGCTTAGAGCTCCTTTTTGTTTCATTTAAGGTTTAAGGATTTACCTAAGGAAGTGGCTTCAGGCCAATAAACACATTGTTTTTGTCCTTATCGACTGTCTAAACTCTTGAACATTTGCAAAGAGTATCTACGTTCCTGAAATCTGCACTTGAGCTCGTCCCTACCGATCACAACTATCATGCGGCCAGCAGTAGTGCACAGATTGGTGAGCGGGAACATATGTTCCCAAAGACAATCTAAGTGTCTTATTAAGAATGATTAATGTTGCAATGAGCCACAACGATCATTCCATTGTAAAGGAAATTAACTTTCACTTCCTGTTGGCTGGAACGCAGCTGGAACTGGGCTCTAACCAGTGAGAAGATTTTTGGACATTATGTGGTCCAAAAAAATATTACAATGAAAACTTTAACAAAATAAATGTCATATACCTATAACATTAACCCCTTCTAATCCCTACCTGTTCCCATATAACATACTTGTAAAAAAAAACAAAAAAAAACAAAAAAAAACACAAAGTTGTGGAATTTAAAAAACAATACATACATTGTTCTCTTAGGGAGTTATCTTTTAAATATGTATACCATGAGAGTGCATTACTGCTATTTTTGCAAATATGGGCTTGTAAATATTGATAGAGTACAATGAGAAAACAAAAAACAAAATAAAATAAAAGGAAAATAAAACATGTGAGTTTTTATTACAGTAGCACATTTTATTTTAAAACAATAATGGCTGAAATCTGAGAAATAATGATTTATTTTTTCTTTTTTTTCTTCTTATGTATCCGTCATGCTTGAAGCCTTGCTACCTTCAAGCATGCTCTAAAAATGAACTTTTTCAGGCTAACATACAATCTAACTTAGGCCATTCCACTTTCAGCCTCTGGCCAAGCTGAGCTCCTGAATCTAATCTAATACAACAGCCCTGGGTGAGAACCTTACGTGTCACCTCACTTATCGGGGTGGGAGCACCCCTGAGCATGCACAGAAAACACTGACCCATTGGGGGTTGGTGATCCTTAGAGGCTGGCAGCAAGACCCTGAAGAAGACCGGAGCTGCGGTGAGGAACACAAGTGATTTCTAGGGGCTGGAAGAAGCTCCAGGTACAGTAAGTAAAACTACATCTCTTTTGTTGCCTCGCTTATCCTTTAAGATTGTAAGCTTGCAAGGGCAGGGCTCTTTCCCTTTTGTGTCTAAGTTGCTGGACATTTTTGTTCATCACTTTACAATTGTCACTATTATTTATATACAGTATACACTGCCTCAGGACATGCAACCTTTAAGTGAGCTCTCACTAAGTAACACCCTTTGATTTTAATGTGTCTATTGCAGTTTTTAACTTGACTCTGTGTTACTGATATTCATTCTTTAAGACTATGATTTTGAATTTTTTTTATATAATGTAAATTGGGTGTGCAGCAAGTCTCCTCCCCAAATTGGTTGTGTAATTTGATTGTGTGTCACTCCAATGCTGGGAATACAAGGTTCGATTCTGAGCCATTTAGATGGCTCGATAGATCATTTCCGACATGTCCGATCTCCCGCCCGATGGTTTCCGCGCTCGATTCCACATTGAACACAATGGAAAAAGATAAGAAAAACGAACGGAAGATAAGAGAATCGCCTGCGAAATCAAAGGGGAATCGATTGAGCAGGAGAATCGAGCGGCAAAATCAAGCCGTGTATGCCCAGCATTACAATTGATTGGTGTACAAGACTGTTAATGACCTGGATACCAGGAGCATAAGTAATCACATACAGATCCACAACCAAGCTCAGTGGAGGACCTACTTGGTCCAGAGGATGGACCAGGGTCTGGAGCATCAGAACATACAGCAGAAATACTGGCCCACCAAGCTAGAAATTGGAAGCATTTTTCAGGGTACCTGGAGGGGTGGTGACTGAGAGATGCATTCACCTGTCCACAAGGCTATGGTCTTAGATCCCCCGGAAGATTCTAGCTATTGGCTGCAGCACACTAGTGAGTCTTTGAGGGAGATTTACAAAGGAAAGGGATTACACATTGCAATCCCTCACCATGGTACTGCCATGATCAACTAAGTACGAAGCAAGCAGCAGCGGGGAGACAAATTTGAACTATCCCAATTTTTGAGTCAAGGCTAGCTGCAATTGCATCTGTGCATAGTGCCACTGAATTAAACAGGGCCCAGTACATGCATGTGCCCATTGCCCTATTACTTTTCTGAATGTTGGACTGCTAGGTTGGAGGCCCACTCACACACATTATGCAGTAAACTCATGGCAACTGGTAATGCCAATGTCCAGTGAGGGCATCAGTGTGCATGTAGGTACCTGTGAGCATGCCCTGATAAATATTTCCTTTTTTTATTTTTTATAAATAGTGCACAATTCCCTATTTCTTTAAATGAATCAGATTATAGCTGCTCTTGTACAGAGAGCCATGGGAGTCCATTGTATTTTTATTATCACCACCTGGAGAGGGTATTATCGCATCGTGGTGGCAGTCAGGCTACAACCACACAATAAATTTTAGGATAGTAATTTGCAGTCCTTCGGATTAGTAAATGAGGCCTGGTGAGTTCTACTAAATAATTAGACCCACCGACCTTTATTTTGTAAATGACAACAGAATAATCTGTCCATTAGTAGCTAGAGAATAATGCTACTCTTACCTATCATATTCTTTTGAGATTATTTCATATTCAGAAATCCCTCTCAGATACACGTTTTTTTTTCAACTCCGATTTTCTTAAATTTCTCAGTAGGCTTCTTGTGGGTCTGGCACAGTGCACAAAATGTCTCACCGTTTGGACCAATGTAAGCAGCAATTACGATGCCTTTCTCTAAAGTTCATGTACTTTTCTTTAAAACACTGAATAAAAGAGTGCAGATGGCTTTAGAGCTTTCAGCTTGTCCACGGAGGCCCATTGTAGGTGTGTATGTAGACTGCTGGCATGAACCTTTTCTGACTTTAACTTATGAATAGAGACAGATTTGCATATCTGAATAAGAGCATTTACTTGCCAAACGTGATTCAATTTGAATTGCAGTGCGCACCTTTAGCAAGTGGGTGAGCTACATTAGAGTGTCCATTATTTGACTTGCCGCTGTTTTTATACAGTTTAATGTTTGTATAATATTAGGGCCACTGAAATCTGTGCAACCTTCCATCTCTTCTAGAATTGCGTACAATGAGAGGCCGTTAGAACTGAATGAAATCTAGTGTTTCAATGTGGCGGTCTTTATGTCATTTAGAGATAACATGCATATTTAAAATCAATACAGTTATTATGCTAAAAAAGCCTTTCATGTATCGTACTGTGTAATCAGGCCTGATGAGGGGCCCGGGTCATAGAGGGACAGTAACTCCAGGGCAAGGATCTCTAAGGGCCGGCACCAGCCGCTAATTTGAACATTGTTGGTAAGACGACACAAGGTCATATTAATCATCAGTGAGCATGCAGTCATAAGACTATTCTAGACATTTTCTGCCCACAAGTTATAAACTCTACAACACCACTACAATTAACTGTATAGTTGTGATATACGGTAAGCGTAAAAACTTAAAAAAACTTCTGGGACTGAATCATAAAAAGCTGTTACAGGGGCATAACAATAGCCCCTGCGACCCGACCCTTAGCTATGAGGGCTCACTCCTCCCTTTCCCCACCCACATGCAGAGTAGCACCGCAGAGTGCTGTGTAAATATATCTATGTACTCTCATCGCGTTGCCTCTCTCCCTGCTCCCAGTAGCAACTTGCTCTACGGTGCCCCCTCTGGCTACTGATTACATAACATCCATTGGGAGCCGGGTATGCAGCAGAGCAAGAATGCCAGGACTCGGGTGTAGAAGAGGAGGCCAGATGGAACTGGAGCAGGTAAATATTTTCCACAGTGGTCCACTTCTCTTATTCTGCAAGGGGGAAGGGAGGAGGAGCTCCCAGGCTCTGAGGGGGAAGGAAGGGGGTGCGCGGTGCTGCAGGGAGGCCCCTGATGACCTGTTTGCTGGTGGCTCGGAGGACTGTTGTTACACCCCTGAGCTGTTACTGTGTTGAGGCATGCTTTAGGTAACTAATCAAAGGGCACCTGAAGTGAGAGCTATATGGAGGCTGCCACCTTCATTCTCTAATAAACAATGGGTTACAAAGCCCACAGCACATAAATGGTCGGTCACTGTTTGTAGTAAGACATAACAAGGCAGGACAAAGAAGTAAGAAAAGGGTGTTTATTAAAGCACAGCCATACAGTGCATATATGATCAAAGTCACACAAAGACTGTAACTGCACTTGAACAGAATGCTCCCAGCCACAGGAGCTCAATCATGAGGTGTGTGGGGCCAGGACCATGCATGCACAGTGGCCCGCAACTCGGCTGGATTACGGACTCCACAGTGAAAGAATGGAGGGGACCAGATTGAAACAGAGGGAGCTAATAGACTACAGGGACAAAGATGTGTGAGACAGCACACTAGCGATGTCGGGGAATGGGCGTGCAGCGGACCCACCCCTGTACCCACAGGGTATAGGGCTGTGTGGCGTGAACAAGGACTGTGATGGTCCGAAACGGTGGACCGTAGCCACTATGCAGCTACAGTGTTTGTACTTTTTATGATCCAATAAAATAATTTTCTGACTAAAAGAGCTGTGCTGGATCATCTTGGAGAAAATAGACTACAGGGGGCTGGAGGAAGCCCAACCTAAGTATAAATCCTTGTGCTTGTATTATCTCAGGTCTACTTTAAGGAGTAGTAAAGTGAAGAGCCAATATGGCCATTTTTTCATAAATAAGGATATTCATAAAAATATACATGGGCATGAACTTTTTTCACCAAACACATTGAAGTCAATAGGCATGATAAACACATTTTCAAAAAAGTTATTATTTTTGCAAAAATGTAGATCTTGCCAAAATTAAATTTTATTTTCACAAACATTTTTAGACTGAAAATGGAAACTTTGATGTGTAAATTACTTTAGCGAAAATTGGAACTCATCCCAATTAAGGAAATGTTGATTATTTATTGTACCAGTGCTAGGGTCACTAATGCCTAGTACACACCATACAATTTTTTGTTAGATTTTTCTGTTAGATTTTCTGTTAGTTTATTTTCTGTAGAGACGGGTCATTATCTCTGGTGCATTGTCTTCTGGTTATCTCCTGCTGAGTAGAACAATGCCTAATTGCTATTCAGATAGATGGTTAGCTAGATAATTTCCAACATGTTGGATAATATCCGACGTGTCCAATCAACGCGCCGGATCGATACCGTGCTCGATCCCCGTGGGCGGACAATGGAAGAAACGAAGCGCAGATAAGAAAGTGCCCACGGGGACGAGTGGGAATCGATCCACGCGCCTGCGCGCACGAGCGGGGACGCGCCGGCATCGAGCCAGCGGCTCGATTCCGGCGCACAAACGAGCCGTGTATGCCCAGCATAACAGAAAATCTAACAGTCAATTGTATGGTGTGTACCTAGCATAAGAACAAAAACCCAGAAAGCTGAAGAAACCCAAGAGGTGTTCTAGCCTTTAATCGTTATATCAGAATTTAGGAGCTTAAAGGGGGCCATACACTAGGCGACCAACCAACCAATCGACCATCCAATTCAATTATTGTAATCGAATTGGATGAAAATTGGTGCTGCGAAGTGCATGCCTGACCGACAAAGCGACCAATTTCGGGACAGAAATTGGCTACACAGTCGATCGCGCATGTTGGTAAATTTCGGGCCGAGGTTGGTTGGTCGGGTATGCTGCGTTACGGCGGCCGATTTGCGAATGAGCAACGAGACAACAAAACCCTGCCGCCGCATTGTATAAATGTGTGTAGTGCATTTATACATTACCTGTCCGGTGTCAGCCTCCAAGCGGTTTCCGTCCATCTTGCCGGGTTCCACATACACGCCGGTGGTGCTTTGACGTCACGAAGGCACATAGCGGCTGACGTCAGACGCTATGCGCCGCTAGCGTGTATGCGGCTTACCCGGCGAGATGGACGGATGGAATCGGTGAGCTGCTTCAAGACAGGTAATGTATAAATGCACTACATAATTTACATACATTTATACAGATACAGATTCGATTAGAGACATATTTATCTCTAATCAGATTCGATTAGAGATAAATTTGTCTCTTTGTCGAATCTGCCCATATTCATTCTAGTGTATGGGCACCTTTACTTGTACAAATAGCATGCATAATACCATTCATATCTTTTTGAAAGGTGTCTACCTATTTACCCAAATTCCTTTGCCCTACTATTCTTTTCAGTTCTTATTTGTCTGTAAAAGCGATCAGCCAAAATATCAAAATTACTGAAAGATAACTTAATAACAGTGATTATCTCAAAACAATGACACAGTTCAATGAGGGAGATATATTAGGCCACAAATGAACAGTTTGTTCTTGAAGTTCATCTGTAGGAAGAAGTAAAAATGTGTAAAGATAAACTAGCAACTAGTCATGGGTGTCCAAGGCACATGTGGAAAGTGAAGGTTAACCTGTCTTGTCTGACCTCACACGAAAGCTACTGTAACACAAATTGATGAAAACCCCCAATGATAGCCATTGAAGAAATGTATCAGACAACAGAATGGGGGCTGTGCAGACCAGTTGAAGTGCTCATTTTAGGCCCTATTGACCTCTAAAAGCTACTATAAAGGGCATTTGAGTACCAAAACTGCACAACTGAGCAATGGATGAAGGTGACCTGATCTGAGGAATCATGTTTTCTCTGGTCTTAATCCAGACAAGCATCTATGGGATGTGCTGAAAACACAAGCCTGGTCCATGGTGGATTGTACCAGTGCTGTGAGTCCCGATATTCATTGACAAGAACTTGTTGATGGAGCATGGCCACACTGCACAGGTACAGATGGTTTGCGCCAGCACAATAGAATGTTGCCGGTCAGGCGCAAGGCGTTCTGCGCATAGTGTGGCCATGCTTGTACATGTACGGGAGCACAGCCTCGAGTTTGCAGAGAGAAGCGGAAGTCTAGAGCGGGGGTCCCCAACCTGTGGTCTGCGGCCCACTGGTGGTCCGCGGGATGTTCCCAGTTGGGCCGCAGGACTGTCCTCTTCCCCCTCCCCCGCCCCCCCATCTCCCGTCCCCGTGGCCGCCGCTGTTATTACCTTAGCAGCGGCCACTTTCTTATACGCGTGTACCTATTCCAGCAGCGTATCTTCTGGCTGCTGTGTGTGATGCGGCAGGAAGCAGGGCTTGGTTCCCATAGTAACGGCGATACACATCGCCGCTACAGGAAGCCGCTGCCCTGCTTCCTGCCTCCTCACACACAGCAGCCGGGAGATACGCTGCTGGAATAAGTACACGCGCCAGAGAGGGGAGAGCGGACGCTGTTAAGGTAATAACATCGGCGGGGACGGGCGGGGGGCACCACCTACTCATACTGGGGCACTATACTAGCTATACTAGGGCACTATACTGGCTATACTGGGGCACTATACTAGCTATACTCGGGCACTATACTGGCTATACTGGGGCACTATACTAGCTATACTGGGACACTATACTGGCTATACTGCGGCACTATACTGGGGCACTATACTGGCAATACTGGGGCACTATACTAGCTATACTGGGGTACTATACTGTAGCACTATATTAGCTATACTGGGCACTATACTAGCTATACTGGGCACTATACTAGCTATACTGGGCACTACCTACCTATACTGAGCACTATTCTAGCTATACTGGGCACTATTCTAGCTATACTGGGCACTATTCTAGCCATACTGGGCACTATACTAGCTATACTGGGGCACTATACTAGCTATACAGGGCACTACCTACCTATAATTAGCACTATTCTAGCTATACTGGGCACCATTCTAGCCATACTGGGCACTATACTAGCTATACTGGGGCACTATTCTAGCTATCTTGGGGCACTATACTAGCTATACTGGGGCACTATACTGGCTATACTGGGGCACTATACTAGCTGTACTGGGGAACTATATGTGAGAATCTGCTCAGCTGCCTGTGCAGACAGGCAGCGTTTTGATCACTGTTCACGTCTGCATTCTGCAGGTCTCTTTAAGAGAGACATTTTGTCAGTTCTGCAGCTTGCTGCTGAGGAATTTGCATACATTCGTTATGCAAATCCCCTACCTGCCTCCTGTGATGACTGGCAGTATAAAGGTTGGGATTACCCACAGTCCTTTGCTGGTCATTCCTTCAGGGTTTGTAGTACACACTCCTAGTGAGTGTCAGCCATGCTCTTGGTTTGAAGATCAGCTTAGAGTAATTCCTGGAAACTGTGCTAGGCAGATTTCCCTAGTGCAGTTAGGATTGTTTATCTGTTTTGTTTGTCTGTTGCGATTGTCCTGTCCCAGCGCTGGTCGTTAGGAAGTCGTTCTGATCTCTGTTCTTGGAGCATAGCTGGTGCAGCGGTTGCTACCAGCTATCTCTTCTGGTCTGCCTCTCTGGATCGCGCTAGCCACTTTTCGCTAGCGCTGTGGATCCTTCTGTTCTGTCTCCTGGGATCGCGCTAGCCACTTTTCGCTGGCGCTGTGGATCCTTCTGTTCTGTCTTCTGGGATCGCGCTAGCCACTTTTCGCTAGTGCTGTGGATCCTTCTGTTCTGCTACTCTGTACCTGGATCGCACTCGCTTCTCGCTAGTGCTGTGGATCCTATCTCTCGCTTGTCCCTGTTTTCGTGTGTCTGTCTTGTCTGCTACGGGCGCTTGCTTTAGGCTCGGTGAGGTAACTGTTAAGCAAGCGTTCGCGTCCTCTGTTTCATGTTTGTCTGTCGATGGTTAGTTAGGCGTGCTTGTCTCTATTGTGCTTATCACGTGGAGACCGCGCATAACCGCGTGCACTGTTGCGAATGAGTGCGGTGTTCGCGGTTAGCTAGCGTTTGTTATTTTCCGTATCTCCTCATTGTATGATTTGCTGTGCCTTTGCTACCCTTGTGCGCTGTCCTGCTCTGTCTTGTGTCTTTATCGGCAATCGCCAATCTTGTGATTGCGTTCCCACTTTGTTTCCCCTGTTGTGTGTTCACTGTCGCTGGGTGGCGGCTAGTTTGGTGCACACACATACATCCTGTCACTGTGCTCTTTCTCTTTAAGGGCTCTTCAGCCCCGTTTATCGGCTTCTGTACAATTCCCATCTGGCATCTGTGGCTGTGCAGCGGCGGTGTTCGCCTGCACTCCACAGCGCCATCTGCCGGTGGGAATTGCCCTCTGCGGGTGCATAGCACCTAGCCTGGGTTTCCCGCTTGTGGAGGAAATCCGCCGCGTCAGCGCACGTCTGGTGCGCTGACCACGGAGACGATTCCACAATCGCTACACTATACTAGCCATACTGGGGCAACTAAACTCCCTATACTGGGGCAACTATGCTAGCTATGCCACTGCACCCTAGACCCCCCCCCCCCCCCGTAACTCGCTCCACTGTCCACTAGGACATGCACCCAATGTCCACACCCCCCCCCCCCCTTCCCTCCGGCGGTCCCCGGAAAAAAATGTGGTCAGAAAGTGGTCCCCGGGCCGGAAAAGGTTGAGGACCCCTGGTCTAGAGGAGGAAATGAGAAGTCTCCGAAGGATCCAGAGGCTTTCCTCTACCGAGGTAAGTATCTGACTTTTCCCTCCATTAAAGTCACAGGTTTGCTTTAAGAAAGAGAATAAGTCTAAAAAAAGCACACATGCATGTTAGATTTTCGCCTAGCCTGTTCATAGGCAGTTTTTAAATGTTGTCCGGATGACCTGATTCATAGCACAGTAATAATAAACCCGCAAATTCCGATGCTTGTTTCCTGTACTAAAAGAGAGAGGTCACTGGAAGTCTAATTACAACTTGTGGTTATGTCCACCGGAACGTTATACAGCTCAGCTTCTGTGCTGGGGTGCCATTAAGCAGGAATAAATAGTTAGATGCCTTGCTTGTGGTGCATAGGATGCAAAATGAATGTCAATGACATCTGTAGCAGTAAAATTCTGAAAGACTCAAAGAGAACTAGTAATTCTGAATAAAATGGGGGGGGGGGGGGGGGGGGAAGAGAAATAACAGACAGTGGAGAAAACTTATTAATTGATGCATTTTTTAACAGGTGGAGTATTTTTGAAATACCTATGTAATTAATAAGCAATTAATAATTAATTAATTAGCAATTAGCAATTAATATTACTTAATTAATAAGTTTCCTTTTAAACAATACCAGTTGCCTGGCAGTCCTGCTGATCTGTTTGCTGCAGTGGTATTCTTTTAAAAGGAAAAATCCATATCCTGCTCAGTTTAGGTTCCCTTTAAAGATGTACTCAGTTTATACTTTTATATACTTCCTGTGTACTAATGCTAAGTAGTAAGTGATAATATACAAGGGCCCATGTGCAATTCACTTTTTCTCCAAAGTTTTCTACAAGGTAATATTTTAAACTTGTCAATAAAATGCATTTTAAGCCACCAGAAAGCAAGAAAATACTCAAGTAATTTTGTCAGTACTTTTTCACTTACTTCTCAGTACTTTTTCAGTTGAAAAGTGCTGGAAAGTTAATTTAAATAGAAGATGAAAATATATCTCCTAGGAGAAAACTTAGGAGAAAAAGTGACTTGCATATGGGCCATCAACTTTTGACATCAGATTTCAGAATATGTTCAGTCTGACATCATGTGACTGGCAAACTTAGATGTCAAACTAAAAACAATCTGAAGGCAACTTATTTGACTAATGTCAAACTGACATTGAACAGATGTTGAAGTTCACAAGACAACAAAATTATGTTAAAATCAAGTCAAAAGCCTGAGTACACCTGCCCTACTTGTATTGATACAGTACACTCTAGGTGGTGTCATTTAAGTAGCATTTAAGCTGTTATCTCTGAAGTTTTATGCTTCTCTGGGATTTGGCTCATGTTTTTGCCCTTTCTATATAGAAATATGGGTCATGATGTAGTGATGACTTCCTTCACTAATCACTGTGGATTCACAGAGCTGTTCCTCCAGCACAAAATAATCAGCGTAAGCTACGTACACACATGCGATAACCGTTGGCTGAAATGGCCGATAAGGATCAGCTGACAACCCCTATGTGTGTACAGCAGCCAATGATCAGTATTGCTGAGGCATCAGGGGTCACTAAGGATTCGTCCCGTTCAGGCAATATTTATCTCTCTGTCTGTATGCAAGATAATTTGCAGTACTGGACACACACACACACACACACACACACACACACACACGCGCGCGCGCGCGCGCACGCACGCACACACACACCTAGACCGTGCACTGCTGTGTACAGTTCCTTTAAATTGTAAAGGCTTCATACTATACACATTGCACAAAGATTGTTAACACAAATGGCTGATTGCAAATACCTAGATACAATGGGCCGTATTCACGAAGGTTCAGTAAAGTTGCAAGGCAATATTAACATTACTTGCTCTGACAACATAGTGTGCATGCACAATTAGTGTAAATCCCATGTGTTACTCAGGTAACCCGAGCATTTCTAGGGTAACGCGCATTACGCTACTTGCATAGCATGCAGTGCTTGTGTTTCCTAGGCATTGCAGGTCACGCTAAATGCGCCATGCATGCAATGTAGTCAGCATACGTACCTGTCAAATTGTTGTTCACTCCCTGTACATTGCAACTTTACCAAGTTTTTGTAAATGTGGCCCAATATTTCAGCACGCATATAGAATGCTGAGCAATTTTGCTGGTATTCAGCAATGAATTGAAGATGTCCATTCATGAATTTAAAAAGTCCATTCTGCATTCTCATAGAAATAATGCTCACCTAAATCTGGTGAATTAAACTTATGAGGGATAAATAAAATGGGGGGAAAAGGTCTGAACAGGGCAATATTCCCCTCTTTAGCAAACCAAAGTATCATGCATATATACTGTACCTGTGTAATCTGCACTGTAGGACAGACAAATATCTTGCTAGGTAAAAAGAGACACCTTGCTAGGTTAGGGTGTCAAAAATGTACGAATCGATCAAAATTGAGTGTGCAACATTAAATAAATATATAAAAACACATAAAACACCAAAGACATATTGTCAGCTTTCATGAATGCGAAAAATTATAAGAACAAGGAAAATAAATTCTAATACTTAAAGTGGACCTGAACTCTTGGACAGGTCAGAAGGAAAACAGAGAAATGCACCCTGTATGTATTCAGAGAGTTCAGCCTGTCTAATTCCCCCTCATCGGTGACCAATCACTAGTGTAATTTGATCTCTCAGCTGTATCAGTTGGCTGTCAGGCAGAGAAGCTACTGGCAATCGGTAAACACAGGATCTTAAAGTGAACCTCCGGACTAAAAATCGACTCATCAGCACTGAAAAGGCTTGGTGTTTCTTTAACAGTTTCACAGCATCAGAACTTTGTTTCTCTTATACAAGCCTCATTTTTAGCTGCACAGAAGAAAACTGCCCGGGCTTTTTTCCCCTGATGCTATGCAAAGCATGATGGGATTTCTGATTTTGTTGTTCTCGTTCTGCTGTTTTGGTGCAATTTTTTTTTTTTACATTTTGAATTTGACATTTGAAGCCTAGCGTGTGCAGCTGGCAGGGGTGATCAGGACACAGGACAGTTGGAACTGTGTCTCCTGCTCCTTGTCACCTCCTTTCAACCAAAAAGATGGCTGCCCCCATGACAAAGGTGGCAGCCCCCATGAATCACAAACATTTGCCTGTTCTTTTAAACCGGGTGGGTAAGAGATTATATTACCTATTTATTCTAATTAACATAACTAATGTAACTTGATGTAACTTGATGACAGTATGTTTGTTTAGGCTGAAGTTCCCCAATATGCCTGCTTCCATGAAAGCAGGAAGTAGGCACACTGCAGATTTATTGAAGGATTTGTATCAGCTGAAATGTTTTTCTTTAAAGGTTATTATGCTATTACTTATCTTTTACAACAGAGAGGAAGTTCTGAGTTCAGTTCTGCTTTAAGGGATGTTTTAGTGTTTTAATTGTTAGTTATTTGTTTTTCTATACAAAATACGTATCTTTAAAAATATGAATTGATGCTTGCTTATAGCAGATAAATATGTAATTTTACATCAGAATATTTTGTGTTTACAGTTTACCACCAGAAAGTGGAGTCCCTGAGCAAGAATTGACTGATACTCTGATTCTCAGCTTGCGACTAGTTGTGAGATAACGTTACCTAACAATGCAGACTGATTGATCCATTATTTTCTGGGAACAGAACCCTGTCTATGGAGGCTATTGTTGAGAGCTCTCTTGGCAAGCAGTTACAGCTGTGCTTTGTTACTTGTAAACCCAGGAGACTTCCCAAACTGAGTAACAGCAATAATGAAATAGTATACAAGAAAAATACTCTGTAAACACTACAGATGTTTTTTTTCTAAAGCTGCCTTAAACCCAGTACTGCATAGCACAGCTGTTCTTAGGATGCATTTGATTTTAACCCTTTTACATGTAGTTTTTTTAACCACTTAACCACTGAGAGTTTTTTTCCCTTTAGGACCAGAGGAATTTTAGCCTTTCAGTGCTCCTCCTTTTCTTTCGTTAATAACTTAAAAGGGAACTGTCGCGAAAATCTTAAAATTTAAAGCACATACAAATAAATAACTTTTCTCCTATGTTGCTGTCACTTACAGTAAGTAGTAGAAATCTGACATTACTGACAGATTTTGGACTAGCCCATCTTCTCATAGGGGGGTTGTCAGGATTTTCTTTATTTTTAAAAGCACTTAGTGAATGGCAGTTGCTCCGTCCAACTGTCAAAATAGTGTGCAGTGAGCAGGGAGGCTGGCCAGCATCTTTGTATAAATAATTTTCAGGGAATGTCTTTATAAAGAATAAAGGCCATGCTGAGAATCCCCTATGAAGAGATGGACTATCCCAAAATCCGTAGGTAATGTTTCTACTACCTACTGTAAGTGACAACAACATAGGAGAGAAGTAATTTATGGCTCATTTTACTCTGGAAGAAATGTACTTCTTATTTGCATGTGTTTTAAATTTTATGATTTTGCGACAGTTCCTCTTTAACCACTTGAGGACCACAGTCTTTCTACCCCTTAACCACTTCCCGACCGCCCACTACACAGGGGCGGCGGGGAAGTGGAGCCCTGCAGGACGGCCTCACCCACAGAGGCGGCGGTCCATTTAAGGGCATGGGCGGAGCGATCGCGTCATCCGTGACGCGATCCTCCGCCGGCGCCTGTCACCGCTCGCTCGCCGCAACATCCCGCCGGCTATACGGAAGCGCCGGCGGGATGTTAACCCCGCGATCGCCGCATACAAAGTGTATAATACACTTTGTAATGTTTACAAAGTGTATTATACAGGCTGCCTCCTGCCCTGGTGGTCCCAGTGTCCGAGGGACCACCAGGGCAGGCTGCAGCCACCCTAGTCTGCACCAAGCACACTGATTTTCTCCCCCCCCCCCGCCCCAGATCGCCCACAGCACCCATCAGACCCCCCCCCTGCCCACCCCCCAGACCCCTGTTTGCACCCAATCACCCCCCTAATCACCCATCAATCACTCCCTGTCACTATCTGTCAACGCTATTTTTTTTTTTATCCCCCCCCTGCTCCCTGCCCCCTCCTGATCACCCCCCACCCCTCAGATTCTCCCCAGACCCCCCCCCCAGACCACCCCCCCCTGTTTACTGTATGCATCTATCCCCCTGATCACCTGTCAATCACCTGTCAATCACCTGTCAATCACCCGTCAATCACCCATCAATCACCCGTCAATCACCCCCTGTCACTGCCACCCATCAATCAGCCCCTAACCTGCCCCTTGCGGGCAATCTGATCACCCCCCCACACCAATAGATCGCCCACAGATCCGACATCAGATCACCTCCCAAATCCATTGTTTACATCTATTCTCTCCTCTAAACACCCACTAATTACCCATCAATCACCCATCAATCACCCCCTATCACCACTTGTCACTTTTACCTATCAGATCAGACCCTAATCTGCCCCTTGCGGGCACCCAATCACCCGCCCACACGCTCAGATTGCCCTCTGACCCCCCCTTATCAATTCACCAGTGCATTAATTACATCTGTTCTTCCCTGTAATAACCCACTGATCACCTGTCAATCACCTGCCAATCACCTATCACCCATCAATCACCCCCTGTCACTGCCACCCATCAATCAGCCCCTAACCTGCCCCTTGCGGGCAATCTGATCACCCACCCACACCATTAGATCGCCCGCAAACCCGCCGTCAGATTACCTCCCAAATGTATCGTTTACATCTGTTATCTTCTCTAAACACCCACTAATTACCCATCAATCACCCCCTATCACCACCTGTCACTGTTACCTATCAGATCAGACCCTAATCTGCCCCTTGCGGGCACCCAATCACCCGCCCACACGCTCAGATTGCCCTCTGACCCCCCCTTATCAATTCACCAGTGCATTAATTACATCTGTTCTTCCCTGTAATAACCCACTGATCACCTGTCAATCACCTGCCAATCACCTATCACCCATCAATCACCCCCTGTCACTGCCACCCATCAATCAGCCCCTAACCTGCCCCTTGCGGGCAATCTGATCACCCACCCACACCATTAGATCGCCCGCAAACCCGCCGTCAGATTACCTCCCAAATGTATCGTTTACATCTGTTATCTTCTCTAAACACCCACTAATTACCCATCAATCACCCCCTATCACCACCTGTCACTGTTACCTATCAGATCAGACCCTAATCTGCCCCTTGCGGGCACCCAATCACCCGCCCACACGCTCAGATTGCCCTCAGACCCCCCCCCCCCCCTTATCAATTCGCCAGTGCATTAATTACATCTGTCCTTCCCTGTAATAACCCACTGATCACCTGTCAATCACCTGCCAATCACCTATCACCCATCAATCACCCCCTGTCACTGCCACCCAACAATCAGCCCCTAACCTGCCCCTTGCGGGCAATCTGATCACCCACCCACACCAATAGATCGCCCGCAGATCCGACATCAGATCACCACCCAAGCGCAGTGTTTCCATCTATTCTCTCCTCTAAACACCCACTAATTACCCATCAATCACCCATCAATCACTCCCTATCACCACCTGTCACTGTTACCTATCAGATCAGACCCTAATCTGCCCCTTGCGGGCACCCAATCGACCGCCTACACGCTCAGATTGCCCTCAGACCCCCCCTTATCAATTCGCCAGTGCAATATTTACATCTGTTCTCCCCTGTAATAACCCACTGATTACCTGTCAATCACCTATCAATCACCCATCAATCACCCCCTGTCACTGCCACCCATCAATCACCCCCTGTCACTGCCACCCATCAATCACCCGCTGTCACTGCCACCCATCAATCAGCCCCTAACCTGCCCCTTGCGGGCAAACTGATCACCCACCCACACCAATAGATCGCCCGCAGATCCGACATCAGATCACCACCCAAGCGCAGTGTTTCCATCTATTCTCTACCCTAAACACCCACTAATTACCCATCAATCACCCCCTGTCACTGCTACCTATCAGATTAGACCCCTATCTGCCCCTAGGGCACTCAATCACCCGCCCACACCCTCAGAATGCCCTCAGACCCCAGCCCTGATCACCTCGCCAGTGCATTGCTTGCATCCATTCCCCCCTCTAATCACACCTTGAGACACCCATCAATCACCTCCTGTCACCCCCTAGCACACCTACCCATCAGATCAGGCCCCAATTTGCCCCGTGTGGGCTCCTGATCACTCGGCCAAACCCTCAGACCCCCTTCCGATCACCTCCCCAGTGCATGGATTGCATCTATTTTCCCCTCTAACCACCCCCTGAGACACCCATCAATCACCTCCTGTCACCCCCCTAGCACTCCTATCCATCAGATCAGGCCCAATACAACCTGTCATCTAAAAGGCCACCCTGCTTATGACCGGTTCCACAAAATTCGCCCCCTCATAGACCACCTGTCATCAAAATTTGCAGATGCTTATACCCCTGAACAGTCATTTTGAGACATTTGGTTTCCAGACTACTCACGGTTTTGGGCCTGTAAAATGCCAGGGCGGTATAGGAACCCCACAAGTGACCCCATTTTAGAAAAAAAAGACACCCCAAGGTATTATGTTAGGTGTATGACGAGTTCATAGAAGATTTAATTTTTTGTCAAAAGTTAGCGGAAATTAATTTTTATTGGTTTTTTTTCACAAAGTGTCATTTTTCACTAACTTGTGACAAAAAATAAAATCTTCTATGAACTCGCCATACACCTAACGGAATACCTTGGGGTGTCTTCTTTCTAAAATGGGGTCACTTGTGGGGTTCCTATACTGCCCTGGCATTTTAGGGGCCCTAAACCGCGAGGAGTAGTCTAGAAAACAAATGCTTCAAAATGACCTGTGAATAGGACGTTGGGCCCCTTAGCGCACCTAGGCTGCAAAAAAGTGTCACACATGTGGTACCGCCGTACTCAGGAAAAGTAGTATAATGTGTTTTGGGGTGTATTTTTACACATACCCATGCTGGGTGGGAGAAATTTCTATGTAAATGGACAATTGTGTGTAAAAAAATCAAACAATTGTCATTTACAGAGATATTTCTCCCACTTAGCATGGGTATGTGTAAAAATACACCCCAAAACGCATTATACTACTTCTCCTGAGTACAGCGGTACCACATGTGTGGCACTTTTTTACACCCTAAGTACGCTAAGGGGCCCAAAGTCCAATGAGTACCTTTAGGATTTCACAGGTCATTTTGCGACATTTGGTTTCAAGACTACTCCTCACGGTTTAGAGCCCCTAAAATGCCAGGGCAGTATAGGAACCCCACAAATGACCCCATTCTAGAAAGAAGACACCCAAAGGTATTCCGTACGGAGTATGGTGAGTTCATAGAAGATTTTATTTTTTGTCACAAGTTAGCGGAAAATGACACTTTGTGAAAAAAAACTATTAAAATCAATTTCCGCTAACTTGTGACAAAAAAATAAAAACTTCTATGAACTCACCATACTCCTAACGGAATACCTTGGGGTGTCTTCTTTCTAAAATGGGGTCATTAGTGGGGTTCCTATACTGCCCTGGCATTTTAGGGGCCCTAAACCGTGAGGAGTAGTCTTGAAACAAAAATGACCTGTGAAATCCTAAAGGTACTCATTGGACTTTGGGCCCCTTAGCGTACTTAGGGTGTAAAAAAGTGCCACACATGTGGTACCGCCGTACTCAGGAGAAGTAGTATAATGCGTTTTGGGGTGTATTTTTACACATACCCATGCTAAGTGGGAGAAATATCTCTGTAAATGACAATTGTTTGATTTTTTTACACACAATTGTCCATTTACATAGAAATTTCTCCCACCCAGCATGGGTATGTGTAAAAATACACCCCAAAACACATTGTACTACTTCTCCCGAGTATGGCGATACCACATGTGTGGCACTTTTTTGCACCCTAAGTGCGCTAAAGGGCCCAAAGTCCAATGAGTACCTTTAGGATTTCACAGGTCATTTTGAGAAATTTCGTTTCAAGACTACTCCTCACGGTTTAGGGCCCCTAAAATGCCAGGGCAGTATAGGAACCCCACAAATGACCCCATTTTAGAAAGAAGACACCCCAAGGTATTCCGTTAGGAGTATGGTGAGTTCATAGAAGATTTTATTTTTTGTCAAAAGTTAGCGGAAATTGATTTTAATTGTGTTTTTTCACAAAGTGTCATTTTCCGCTAACTTGTGACAAAAAATAAAATCTTCTATGAACTCGCCATACTACTAACGGAATACCTTGGGGTGTCTTCTTTCTAAAATGGGGTCATTTGTGGGGTTCCTATACTGCCCTGGCATTTTAGGGGCCCTAAACCGTGAGGAGTAGTCTTGAAACGAAATTTCTCAAAATGACCTGTGAAATCCTAAAGGTACTCATTGGACTTTGGGCCCTTTAGCGCAGTTAGGGTGCAAAAAAGTGCCACACATGTGGTATCGCCGTACTCAGGAGAAGTAGTATAATGTGTTTTGTGGTGTATTTTTACACATACCCATGCTGAGTGGGAGAAATATCTCTGTAAATGGACAATTGTGTGTAAAAAAAATTAACAAATTGTCATTTACAGAGATATTTCTCCCACCCAGCATGGGTATGTGTAAAAATACACCTCAAAACACATTATACTACTTCTCCTGAGTACGGCAATACCACATGTGTGGCACTTTTTTGCAGCCTAACTGCGCTAAGGGGTCCAAAGTCCAATGAGCACCTTTAGGCTTTACAGGGGTGCTTACAATTTAGCACCCCCCAAAATGTCAGGACAGTAAACACACCCCACAAATGATCCCATTTTGGAAAGTAGACCCTTCAAGGTATTCAGAGAGGGGCATGGTGAGTCCGTGGCAGATTTCATTTTTTTTTGTCGCAAGTTAGAAGAAATGGAAACTTTTTTTTTTTTTTTTTTTCCTCACAAAGTGTCATTTTCCGCTTACTTGTGACAAAAAATAATATCTTCTATGAACTCACTATGCCTCTCAGTGAATACTTTGGGATGTCTTCTTTCCAAAATGGGGTCATTTGGGGGGTATTTATACTATCCTGGAATTCTAGCCCCTCATGAAACATGACAGGGGGTCAGAAAAGTCAGAGATGCTTGAAAATGGGAAAATTCACTTTTGGCACCATAGTTTGTAAACGCTATAACTTTTACCCAAACCAATAAATATACACTGAATGGGGTTTTTTTTATCAAAAACATGTTTGTCCACATTTTTCGCGCTGCATGTATACAGAAATTTTACTTTATTTGAAAAATGTCAGCACAGAAAGTTAAAAAAATCATTTTTTTGCCAAAATTCATGTCTTTTTTGATGAATATAATAAAAAGTAAAAATCGCAGGAGCAATCAAATAGCATCAAAAGAAAGCTTTATTAGTGACAAGAAAAGGAGCCAAAATTCATTTAGTTGGTAGGTTGTATGAGCGAGCAATAAACCGTGAAAGCTGCAGTGGTCTGAATGGAAAAAAAGTGGCCGGTCCTTAAGGGGTAGAAAGCCCTAGGTCCTCAAGTGGTTAAGGACCGGCCACTTTTTTTCCATTCAGACCACTGCAGCTTTCACGGTTTATTGCTCGCTCATACAACCTACCACCTAAATGAATTTTGGCTCCTTTTCTTCTCACTAATAAAGCTTTCTTTTGGTGCTATTTGATTGCTCCTGCGATTTTTACTTTTTATTATATTCATCAAAAAAGACATGAATTTTGGCAAAAAAATGATTTTTTTAACTTTCTGTGCTGACATTTTTCAAATAAAGTAAAATTTCTGTATACATGCAGCGCGAAAAATGTGGACAAACATGTTTTGGATAAAAAAAACCCATTCAGTGTATATTTATTGGTTTGGGTAAAAGTTATAGCGTTTACAAACTATGGTGCAAAAAGTGAATTTTCCCATTTTCAAGCATCTATGACTTTTCTGACCCCCTGTCATGTTTCATGAGGGGCTAGAATTCCAGGATAGTATAAATACCCCCCAAATGACCCCATTTTGGAAAGAAGACATCCCAAAGTATTCACTGAGAGGCATAGTGAGTTCATAGAAGATATTATTTTTTGTCACAAGTAAGCGGAAAATGACACTTTGTGACAAAAAAAAAAAAAAAAAAAGTTTCCATTTCTTCTAACTTGCAACAAAAAAAAAATGAAATCTACCACGGACTCACCTTGCCCCTCTCTGAATACCTTGAAGGGTCTACTTTCCAAAATGGGGTCATTTGTGGGGTGTGTTTACTGTCCTGACATTTTGGGGGGTGCTAAATTGTAAGCACCCCTGTAAAGCTTAAAGGTGCTCATTGGACTTTGGGCCCCTTAGCGCAGTTAGGCTGCAAAAAAGTGCCACACATGTGGTATTGCCGTACTCAGGAGAAGTAGTATAATGTGTTTTGGGGTGTATTTTTACACATACCCATGCTGGGTGGGAGAAATATCTCTGTAAATGACAATTTGTTAATTTTTTTTACACACAATTGTCCATTTACAGAGATCTTTCTCCCACTCAGCATGGGTATGTGTAAAAATACACTCCAAAACACATTATACTACTTCTCCTGAGTACGGCGATACCACATGTGTGGCACTTTTTTGCACCCTAACTGCGCTAAAGGGCCCAAAGTTCAATGAGTACCTTTAGGATTTCACAGGTCATTTTGAGAAATTTCGTTTCAAGACTACTCCTCACGGTTTAGGGCCCCTAAAATGCCAGGGCAGTATAGGAACCCCACAAATGACCCCATTTTAGAAAGAAGACACCCCAAGGTATTCCGTTAGGAGTATGGTGAGTTCATAGAAGATTTTATTTTTTGTCACAAGTTAGTGGAAAATGACACTTTGTGAAAAAAAACAATAAAAATCAATTTTCCGCTAACTTTTGACAAAAAATAAAATCTTCTATGAACTTACCATACTCCTAACGGAATACCTTGGGGTGTCTTCTTTCTAAAATGGGGTCATTTTTGGGGTTCCTATACTGCCCTGGCATTTTAGGGGCCCTAAACCGTGAGGAGTAGTCTGGAAATCAAATTCCGCAAAATGACCTGTGAAATCCTAAAGATACTCATTGGACTTTGGGCCCTTTAGCGCAGTTAGGGTGCAAAAAAGTGCCACACATGTGGTATCGCCGTACTCGGGAGAAGTAGTACAATGTGTTTTGGGGTGTATTTTTACACATACCCATGCTGGGTGGGAGAAATAACTCTGTAAATGGACAATTGTGTGTAAAAAAATCAAAAGATTGTCATTTACAGAGATATTTCTCCCACCCAGCATGGGTATGTGTAAAAATACACCCCAAAACACATTATACTACTTCTCCCGAGTACGGCAATACCACATGTGTGGCACTTTTTTGCACCCTAACTGCGCTAAAGGGCCCAAAGTCCAATGAGTATCTTTAGGATTTCACAGGTCATTTTGCGGAATTTGATTTCCAGACTACTCCTCACGGTTTAGGGCCCCTAAAATGCCAGGGCAGTATAGGAACCCCACAAATGACCCCATTTTAGAAAGAAGACACCCCAAGGTATTCCGTTAGGAGTATGGTGAGTTCATAGAAGATTTTATTTTTTGTCACAAGTTAGTGGAAAATTACACTTTGTGAAAAAAACAATAAAAATCAATTTTCCGCTAACTTTTGACAAAAAATAAAATCTTCTATGAACTTACCATACTCCTAACGGAATACCTTGGGGTGTCTTCTTTCTAAAATGGGGTCATTTGTGGGGTTCCTATACTGCCCTGGCATTTTAGGGGCCCTAAACCGTGAGGAGTAGTCTGGAAATCAAATTCCGCAAAATGACCTGTGAAATCCTAAAGATACTCATTGGACTTTGGGCCCTTTAGCGCAGTTAGGGTGCAAAAAAGTGCCACACATGTGGTATCGCCGTACTCGGGAGAAGTAGTACAATGTGTTTTGGGGTGTATTTTTACACATACCCATGCTGGGTGGGAGAAATAACTCTGTAAATGGACAATTGTGTGTAAAAAAATCAAAAGATTGTCATTTACAGAGATATTTCTCCCACCCAGCATGGGTATGTGTAAAAATACACCCCAAAACACATTATACTACTTCTCCCGAGTACGGCAATACCACATGTGTGGCACTTTTTTGCACCCTAACTGCGCTAAAGGGCCCAAAGTCCAATGAGTATCTTTAGGATTTCACAGGTCATTTTGCGGAATTTGATTTCCAGACTACTCTTCACGGTTTAGGGCCCCTAAAATGCCAGGGCAGTATAGGAACCCCACAAATGACCCCATTTTAGAAAGAAGACACCCCAAGGTATTCCGTTAGGAGTATGGTGAGTTCATAGAAGATTTTATTTTTTGTCACAAGTTAGTGGAAAATGACACTTTGTGAAAAAAACAATAAAAATCAATTTTCCGCTAACTTTTGACAAAAAATAAAATCTTCTATGAACTTACCATACTCCTAACGGAATACCTTGGGGTGTCTTCTTTCTAAAATGGGGTCATTTGTGGGGTTCCTATACTGCCCTGGCATTTTAGGGGCCCTAAACCGTGAGGAGTAGTCTGGAAATCAAATTCCGCAAAATGACCTGTGAAATCCTAAAGATACTCATTGGACTTTGGGCCCTTTAGCGCAGTTAGGGTGCAAAAAAGTGCCACACATGTGGTATCGCCATACTCGGGAGAAGTAGTACAATGTGTTTTGGGGTGTATTTTTACACATACCCATGCTGGGTGGGAGAAATAACTCTGTAAATGGACAATTGTGTGTAAAAAAATCAAAAAAGATTGTCATTTACAGAGGTATTTCTCCCACCCAGCATGGGTATGTGTAAAAATACACCCCAAAACACATTGTACTACTTCTCCCGAGTACGGCGATACCACATGTGTGGCACTTTTTTGCACCCTAACTGCGCTAAGGGGCCCAGAGTCCAATGAGTACCTTTAGGCTTTACAGGGGTGCTCAAAATTTAGCACCCCGCCCACTTGCCAGGACAGTTAACAAACCCCACAAATGACCCCATTTTGGAAAGTATACACGCTAAGGTATTCCATGAGGGCCATGGTGAGTTCATAGAAAATTTTATTTTTTGTCACAAGTTAGCGGA
Source organism: Hyperolius riggenbachi (assembly GCF_040937935.1). NCBI lineage: Eukaryota > Metazoa > Chordata > Amphibia > Anura > Hyperoliidae > Hyperolius > Hyperolius riggenbachi. The sequence goes on from NC_090650.1 coordinate 323,330,384, forward strand.
AAATGACATTTTGTGAAAAAAAAAAAAAAACACAAAACCACAATTTCTGCTAACTTGTGACAAAAAATAAAACATTCTATGAACTCACCATGCACCTCACGGAATACTTTGGGGTGTCCTCTTTCCAAAATGGCATCATTCGTGGGGTCTGTCCTGGCATTTTAGGGTCTCTGCATTTATTACATGTATGGCCAGTATTAGGAGTTTCTGCTATACTCCTTATATTGGGCATAAGGGTAATGCACTGTGGGCTGAAAGGAAAAATGAACGTCAAACAATCAATCAATGTGGATGAAAAAATATCTGCCAAAAAATTTTGAAAAAAAAAAAAAGAGGAGGAAGGCGTCTGCCAGGACATAGGAGCTGCCGCCCCAAAAATCCAAACCCACCAGCTCGTATGCCCTGGCAAACCTGATTTATCCATTCACACCGATCGATGTGGATGAACAAATCATTGCCAGAGTTCTTTTTTGATACAAAGTGTTTGCCAAAGCATATGAATCCCCAACACCACTCCTCGGCCCATATGCCTCGGCAAACGTATCTTTTTGACTGCGGAGGAGAAATCTCGTCCTGCAGCGCTGCATGCACTGACTTGTGTGTAAGCTGACAGACGCGCAATGTTCTGTCAGGATGCACCATCAGTGCTGCAGCTGATTGGTCAGTCTGGATAGAAAAAAAGAGAGAAGAAAAAAAGACAAAACAATACAAAAAGGAGGGGAAGGCGTCTGCCAGGACATAGGAGCTGCCGCCCCAAAAATCCAAACCCACCAGCTCGTATGCCCTGGCAAACCTGATTTATCCATTCACACCGATCGATGTGGATGAACAAATCATTGCCAGAGTTCTTTTTTGATACAAAGTGTTTGCCAAAGCATATGAATCCCCAACACCACTCCTCGGCCCATATGCCTCGGCAAACGTATCTTTTTGACTGCGGAGGAGAAATCTCGTCCTGCAGCGCTGCATGCACCGACTTGTGTGTAAGCTGACAGACGCGCAACGTTCTGTCAGGATGCACCATCAGTACTGCAGCTGGTTAGTCATTCGCTCGGTCCACCTGGAAGGTTATTGGATGGAAAAAGAGAAAAAAAACCCCAAAAAACAAGCAAGCAGCAAAGCAATTACTTCATTAACATTAATAACCTTTGAACTTTTTTTAATAAAAAACTTAACATTGCAAACCAAACATTAACTTCTTTGCTTACCTGTTTTTTGTTTTTTTTTAACTTACCTCCCGAGGACAAACCTCTCCTCCCCCATGGAACAATGTGCGAAGTGCAAATTGCACAGAGTTGTGGCGAAATACATTACGCAATTTGTCCCAAGTGAAAGGAGAGGTTTCTGGCAGCCCTGTGTATTAGGGTCTCTGGAAACCCGATGTTTGGTTTCACACTGCATATTGACATATCCGGTGGGTCGAGCCCGCCGCACCGTATCGTCCAAAACAGACCTTCAGGCAATACCACAAGAGTAGCATTCGGCCTAGTAATGAACTGCGTCGCCATAGACTAACATGACTTCCGCGCCGATCGATATTGCCACAGAAGCCACGCAGTAACGTAGGCATGCACTAGCGTTAAGTCAAGCACTTCCGGCATAGGGGGGGACCGCAAAGTGTGACTTTTGCTAGGCATTTTGCCCTAACGCATCGCAGCAGTGTGAAATAGCACTGAGAGACCCTTGTGTGCCTACCGCTGTGTGTGGAGTTCCCTACTCTCTAATAGTGTACCTGCTCGTGGTACCTCTCAAAACACTCCCCTAGGCATAGGCCAGGCTGGTCAGGACAGGTGGGACAATAAACAGTGGTGTCACGCCTTATTCCAGCCCTGCTGCAGACACGACAGCGTTTTCTTCGGATTCGTTGACCTGGGGTAGTCGGAATTGGATAGGCGTAATGCCTTCCATGCAGCCGGCTAGTTGCATCTTGGGGTTGGGCCACGGCACCTCCTGGATACAGGAGTTCCATCACGATCTGTTTATTAAATTGAATAAACGAGCCAGTTCTCCCAGCCTTACTGTAGAGAACAAAGCTGTTGTAAATTGCCAATTGAATGAGGTAAAAAGACACTTTTTTATACCAGCGTCTTGTTTTTCGGGCAACTAAATAGGGCGCTAACCTCTGGTCATTGAAGTCCACCCCTCCCATGTTAGTATTATACTCGTGGACGACAAGGGGTTTTTCAATGACCTTAGTTCGCCGTTGAATTTCAACTGTCGTGTCTGCGTGAATGGTGGACAGGAAGTAAACCTCCCTCTTGTCCTTCCATTTCACCGCGAGCAGGTCGTCAGCACACAAGGCGGCCCTCTGCCCCCGTTGAAGTCTGGTGGTAATGAGCCGTTGGGGGAAGCCCTGGCGACTAGGCCGCACGGTGCCACAGCATCGGATTTTTTCTATTTTTAAGTGCTGAAAGAGGGCCACACTTGTGTAATAATTGTCCACAAAAAGATGGTACCCCTTCTGGAACAAGGGTGACACCAAGTCCCACACAACCTTTCCACTGCTCCCCAGGTAGTCAGGGCATCCGACCGGCTCCAATTTTGAGTCTTTTCCCTCATAGACCCTAAAATAAGATGTATAGCCTGTGGCCCTTTCACAGAGCTTATACAGTTTCACCCCATACCGGGCGCGCTTGTTTGGGATGTACTGTTTGATGCGAAGGCGCCCGATAAAGCGTATGAGGGACTCGTCTACGCAGATGTCCTGGTCAGGGGTATAAGCATCTGCAAATCTGGATGACAGGTGGTCTATGAGGGGTCGAATTTTGTGGAGCCGGTCAAAAGCAGGGTGGTCACTTCGATGACAGGTTTCGTTGTCATTGAAGTGCAGGAAGAGCAGGATGTTCTCAAATCGTGTCCTGGACATGGCAGCAGAGTACAGGGGAACATGATGTGCTGGGTCCGTAGACCAATAAGACCGCAACACATTCTGCTTTACTAGTCCCGTGTGAAGGAGAAGGCCCAAAAAAATTTTCATTTCGGAAACTTGGACTGGTTTCCACCGAAAAGGCTGGGCAAGGTACTTTTCCGGATTGGCGGTTATATATTGTGTGGCCTTACGGTTGGTCTCTGCCACAATTAAGTCCAAGAGATCCTGGGTGAAGAACAGATAGAAAAAGTCTAGGGCCGATCCTAGATTATCTGTCTCCACCTGGACTCCAGACTGGGCGGTGAAAGGGGGAAGTATGGGTGCGGCGGAATCAGGGGATTGCCAATTTGGGTTTGCCAGCAACTCTGGTAAATTAGGGGTAGTACGGGCCCGTCTTCTTGGTGGCTGCGACTGGGATCTTACTGCACGTGCCACCGAACCAGTTTCAACTTCCATGCTGGTGCTCGCCACTTCACCAGGGTCTACGGAAGTACTGGTGCTAGGTCCAGGAGATGTTGTGCTGCTGGTGCCTGCCCCACCATGAAATCTCAGACCAGCACGAACACCACTCTGCTGCCCTTGAGGCTGATCCTGCGCCACCTGCGGTCCAACAACATGGGGTGTGGTACGCCTGGCTTTAGCCGGGACCTCAACCTCGTCATCACTATCGGTCAGTGAGCCACTGCTCAATTCAGGTTCAAACTCTGACCCGGAAGATTCGTCGAATGAGGCGTCCCAATCGTCCTCATCCGACTGGGCCATGTACCTGAGAACCTCATCATCGGAATACCCCTTTCTTGCCATGGTGGGCTGCTAAATTTAGGGGGTATTCCTCTGAGACTACGCAGAAAAAAGAGCACCTACCTAGCAAAAGGGAGTATTTGAGAGGTAGAAAGCTGTGCTCACTGAGTTTTGATAAAAAAAATAAATCAAAACTGAGGTTTACAGTGCCACAGCTATTGTACAGTGTTTTTGCAGTGATCAGAAAAAAAATTCTGTCACTGCGGTGGGGCGGGCTGAACGCAAGTGCAGGCGAACGATCAGGCCTGATCGGGCAAACACTGCGTTTTTTTTTGTGGATCCTAGTGACCCTAATAGATCTGACTGCGATCAGTAATGATCACTTACAGATACTATATAGTACCAATGTTGATTAGCGACAGTGATGACGCTAATTAGTGACTGTGGTGCAGTGGGCTGAGCACTAACTGACACTTACAAAGGGGCCTAGCTAACTGGCCTAACTGCTAACACTAGTGATACTAAAAAAGTGACAGTTTTCACTGTTTTTAGATCACTTGGATAGTGACAGGGGGGTGGTGGCGAGTGGGGAATCGGAGGCAATCAGAAACAATCACAGGACAATCAAAGGCAATCACAGGGCAATCGCAGGCCAATCACAGGGCACTCAATTCCCGGGACAATCAAAGTCAATCACAGGGCAATCAAACCAATCACGACACAATCAAAGCCGATCACAGGCCAATCAAAGCAAATCACAGGCCAATCACAGGCCAATCACAGGGCAATCAAACCAATCACGACACAATCAAAGCCGATCACAGGCCAATCACAGGGCAATCACAGGGCAATCACAGGGCAATCAAAGCCGATCACGGGACAATCAAAGCCGATCACAGGACAATCAAAGCCGATCACGGGACAATCAAAGACGATCACAGGCCAATCAAAGGGCAATCACAGGGCAATCACGGGACAATCAAAAAAAATCACGGGACAATCAAATACAATTACAGCACAATAAAATTGAATGTCAGCACAATGAAATTGAATGTCAGCACAATCAAATACAATTGCAGCACAATCAAATACAATGCACTGGGAAGGTGATTGGGGGGGGGGGGGGGGGGCTGAGGGCGATCTAAGGGTGTGGGGGGTTGATTAGGTGCCCGCACGGGGCAGACTGGGTCCTGATCTGGTGGGTGGCAGACACAGGGGGTGACGATAGGAGATCAGTGAGGGATTACAGGGGAGAATAGATGTAAACAATGCACTGGGGAGGTTATCAGGAGGGGGGGGTCTGAGGGCAATCTGAGGGTCTGGGTGGGTGATCAGGTGCCCCCAAGGGACAGTTTAGGGTCTGCGCTGATGGGTGGTGGTGACAAGGGGTGATAGACAGGTGATAGATGGGTGATAGACAGGTGATCAGTGGGTAAGACAGCTATATAGCTGTATACAGCATACAGGGGGGTGGTCTGGGAGGGGGGTCTGGGGGGGATCTGAGGGTAGGGGGGGTGATCAGGGGACCCTAGGAGGCAGTTAGGGACCTAACCTAGGGGATAGCGTCCCTAGATAGTGACAGGGAGTGATTGATGGGTTTTTAGGTGGGTGGTGGGGTGCAGATGCTGGTGTGCTGGGGTGGTCAGGGGGGGTTCTGAGGGCTGGGGTGGGCGATCGGGTGGTCTGTGTGGGGCAAAGAGTGTTTGTGTGCACTTATCTGCAGGCTGCCTGTCCTCTCTGATGGTCGCACGACGAGTGACCATCAGCGGAGGAGGCAGCCAGTATAATACACTTTGTTACAATAACAAAGTGTATTATACTCCTCTGATTGGCCGGATCGCCGCATTTGAAACCCGCCGGCGCTGCTAATTGGCCGGCGGGTTTCCGTGCAGAGTGGGCGGAGCCTATTGCCGGCGGCGATCGCGTCATTGATGACGCGATCGCCGCACAGCCACCGCTGATGCCGCCCCCGCCGATGGGCGTATTGCGGTCGTTTGGGCCCGGTCTTTGCCGCCGCCCATCGGCTGGGGGCGGTCCTCAAGTGGTTAACTACCTGCGGACCGACACAATTTAAATCTACATCGGGCAGGGGGCGCTGCGGTTCTGACCGGACGTAAACTCTACGTCCCATTCACTGCGCGCCCCCGCCCGTTCCCGCCGCTCTCGCCGCTCTGTCCCCGCCGCAATGTGCTGCCCTGCCGCCTTTATGACGGCAGAGCACTGTGAGCCGGGCAGGAGCCATTTTCATTGGCTCCTGGCCCTGTCATTACTGTAAGCCGTTCCCATTGGCTTACATTGAGTGACAGGGTCAGGAGCCAATGAAAGCGGCTCCTGACCGGCGCACAGCGCTCTGCCGTCATAGCGACGGCAGAGAGAGCAGCCTGCGGCGAGGACAGAGCGACGTAACCGGCGAGAGCGGCGGATTTTAGCAGCGATTCGTCAGGAAGCGGCGGTTTACTGTACCAGCACCCTCTGGTCCTTAAAGAGGAGCTGTTAGGTATAGGGTCTCAGAGAAAATAAACACATATATCAGTAGCTAAAGATTGGCTGTACTTACATTACATATGCATTTCACTGTCCACGTTTGTACTTCACATAATTTTTATATAGTATTTGCAGAGAATGATGCTCCTGACAGCTCATGGCAGGTTCCATGTTTGTCTGTCTCCTATGAAGCCAAATGTGTCGTCATGTCCTGCCTGCTTCCTGATGATTCCACTCTCACAAACGCTGGCAATGAATAACACTACTGTGCAGTGAATATTAATTAGCCATGTGGCTAGGAACAATAGCGGACTCCTGCAGTGTACTCTGCCTGAGATTTATTAGTGCTGTGAGCTAGACTGTTACATGCTGTTGAAACTTGAGCCTCACTAGCAGCCAGGGGAGGGCCCCAGAATGCTTTGCAGTATCTGTTATTCGGCTTGCGTCCTCCTTAGGAGCCTGGGAATACGGAGCCTTGCTGTCAGCAAACATCTAAAGTAAGAGAGATTTTTAACTGCAGTATTGCCTTTTTGGCTTCCTTCTAAACTGTTTAACACAGGAGAATAGAGGTTTAAATTAGCTTTTGCAGCCTGACAGTTACTCTTTAAGGGGGCAGAGGGTGCTGGTACTGAAGTGGTTAATCACTACTAATCACAAAGAAATAATCTGTATCCTTTTTTTTTCGCCACCAATTAGGCTTTCTTTGAGTGGTACATTATTCTAAGAATTATTTCATTCTAAATGCATTTTAATGGGAATAATAAGAAAAAAATCTTTATTTTTCAGTTTTTCGGCCATTATAGTTTTAAAGTAAAAAGTTCTACTGTGGATAAAAGCCACACATTTTATTTGCCTATTGGTCCTGGTAATTGCAATGTTTAAAATATTTCCCTAGTACAATGTATGGTGCCAATATTTTATTTGGAAATAAAGGTACATTTTTTTCATTTTTGCGTCCATCACTAATTACAAGCCCATAATTTAAAAACTGATAGTAATATACCCTCTTGACATACATATTAAAAAAAGTTCAGTCCCTAAGGTAACTTTTTATGTGTTTTTTTTCTTAATTGTCTTTTTTTTCATGTAAACATTTTTTGGGGGATACTATGGCCTCGATTCCCAAAGCGGTGCTAACCTACTTAGCACGCCTAAAGACTTTGGGCGTGTTAACCAGGGTGCAAAGTAGGTTAGCACCATTTATTAAAATCACATCACGCGCACCCGATACGCCTATAAGGTCGCATGTGGTGCGACCTCAACATTGCACCATGCGAGGTTAAGGTCGCACGGCAATGTGCAGTTTCATGCGCACCGCGCTGTGCGCGTGCAATGTTTTGCGTGCGGGACTTTGCGCTTGATGTGATTTTAATAAATGGTGCTAACCTACTTTGCACCCTGGTTAACACGCCCAAAGTCTGTAGGCATGCTAAGTAGGTGCTATTTATCACGCCTAAACTGACTTTAGGTGTGATACAGGGCTTTTCACAAACGTGCTAACACTTAGCTTGCTTTGTGAATCAAGCCCTATGTGAGAGTGTGGGAAGGAAGAAGTTAATTTGACATGTAATTGTGGGTCTTTTCTATTAAATTAAATGTATTTGGGTGTAATTGTACTATTCGGCCACAAGATGTCACGCATTATTTCCTATTAGCATACTATATTTATGCCGGCGATCATAGACACGGGGACTTACATCAATGAATGTGTTCCCATTTACTGATCTCCCTACTTACTGGCGGCGATGTGAACGAGTGTGGGAGAGCACATGGGTGACATTGGGGAGTGCGCACAGTAGTGATGTCACGGCAGGCGTGTATCTACGCCCCTGGAATGGGAACAGTCCTCCCGCGGGGCGTTGATATACTGCCTTCAATACAGCAAGTGAATAAAAATATCAAGACAAGACACAGTGAATCCCATGAAGATGGCACCTCCTTCAGTAAATAAAGCTCTTTATTAGGAAGTCATTAAAATGACATGTCAGAAGTAAAAATGACTATAGTGGGCGGCTGAGGTGGTGCCAGCTTTGTGGGATTCATATTGATTTTCTACTGCTACAGTGGCTTAAAGCTGTGGCACACTGCTTGTCCTCTTGCATGGGTGCTACCCCTCACCTGTCGTTTCTGCATTGAAGACAAGACATATAACATTTATATTGCGCTTTTCTCCTGGCAGACTCCAAGTGCCAGAGTTACAGCCACTAGGGTGCAATCTATAGGCGGTAGCAGTGTTAGGGAGTCTTGCCCAAGATCTCCTCACTGAATAGGTGCTGGTTTACTGAACAGGATCAGCTGAGTTTGGAAACGTTGGTCTGTGTCAGAGGCAGTGCCCTTAACCAGTACACTATCCAGCCACTATGTACTCTGTCCAGTCATTTCAAGAAGACATGATTGCTTCTTCCTACCTAATCTTGAACTACAGTGATTACAGACTTAAGCCTCATACACATGCTAGATGTCTCTTGGCCGATGTGGATGGTTGGGGCCATCCCTGTTGAGAATCTAGTGTGTGTACAGCGCGTGCATTGCCAAGTGATCCAGAGAGCCAGATGGCACCTTCTGAGCACAAGCTGAGGGCATTGTTCCCCTTACTCTTGAAGCTACTCTATATTGTGCCCCTCCCCCACATCACCTCTCTCTAAAGCAACAGAATGCCTAGCAAGACTATAGGCTATTGACTCATCTGTACAGCACTATGGCCTCAAACTGTCATCTGAGGGATCAAGTTTCAATCCCTGCTGGCAACAGTACTTTCTTAGAGATGAGATACTAATAATTTGGAATTGATGGAAATATTAGGTTTATTTCATGTAAATGTGTGCAGCTTGGTATTGGACTATTCAAAATCATCAGCTACTACATTTCATTGGACTAATTCCAAACTGCATACATCTGCAAAAATTATTGACTATAAAATATGCATGAACTTGAAATTATGAGCATTTCACAGACTGCATCTTCTGAGGGACTATTACACTACATGCATCTACAGAGATCTCAAAGCATTTCAGTGGAGACATTTTAAGTCATCCAGCACACTGAAATTGTAAAAAATAGTTTGCTATTAAGATTGCAGTGCTTACTTTGGCCATACTGAAGCATAGGCCCTTATCCAATCAATGTTTTCACTTTTCAGCACTTGGCAATTGAGAAGTACTAAAAAGTAAGTGCTGTGTATCCTGGCTGGAATATAAGTCAACCCCGTGTATAAGTCAACTCCAATATTTGACCCTCTTAAGCTGGAATTTTTTATTGACCCAAGTATAAGTCTACCCAGCAAAGTCAATGGCTTTACTTGGGGATCATGAAGAATTAACAGCTGCACTTGGGGCCAAGAAGGGGTTAATGACAGCACTGTATACAGTATTGCAGCCATTAACCCCTCTTGTCCCTTAAGTGCTGTTTATAACTCCGAGTCCAGGCCCCCAAGTGCAGCAGTTATTCACCCCCCCCTTCCTGCAGCCCAGTATTGTCCCCCTGCCCCTTTCCTTGTTAATTGTGCAGACCTGTATTTTCTTGGCATTACCTTTATAAAGAAAGTGTCACTTACCACTGGGTAAATTGCTGCAAATGGGAATGTCACTAATAGTACACACATTACTCAGTATTGCTCGTGACTTGTGTATAAGTTGACCCCTATACTTTTAGTTGGTGAGCCTGACCTAAATTTCTAGACTTAGAGTCGAATATATACAGTAATAAAGTAATTTCAAGCGTATTTTGAGTATTTTCTTGCATGGTGGGAGCTTTAAAGATATTTTATTGATAAGATTTGAAAATATCTGCTTGGAGAAAACTCAAAGAGATAAGTGGAAAGTATATGGACCATAGTGACAGCTGCTTAAAGGTTATTACATCAACAACCATGTAAGTAATAACTTTTTTATTTAAACCAACTCTGACTTTTTATGATTTTTGCTACAGCAATCAAATAACTACTAATTTACATACCTCTCAAAAACTATGACTATCATCTTATATGACCCAGTTAACCTCCCTAGCAGTAATGACGAGCCTGACTCGTCCAGCTAAAACTTGCTGAAATTGGTATTGATGAGTCAGACTCATCCATGCCGCCAGGGAGATTCCTATCTGCTCTCTGCCACCGGCTCTGCTTTTTTTGCTTCTGTTGGCTTCCCTGAAACTGATGGATGCCAGTCAGCATACTGTGGGTAGCGATCTGAGCTACCCACATTCTGCCAACCTGCATCCATCAATCCCAGGGAAGCCCGCATGGAGCCAGCGGGGCAGAACAGTGCGCTGACATGTCCCCCTCCCTTCCTTCCTCCTTGCTGATCCCCCTCCCTTCCAATCCTTTCCCCCTTACTTTCCTCTAATTCTCCCTTCCATTCGACCCCCCTCTCTCCTCTCCCTCCATCTGATCACCCTGGCCATCCCGACCTGCCTGTCACTACAATCTACCTATTACTTCCTATCTGTGACTAGAAACTACCTATCGTTACCTTCCTGTCACTGCAATCTACCTATCACTACCTGCCTGCTATTAGTATTATTTTCAAGTCAATACATAACAAGGTTGGGAGCCACTTTAAATAACAGACTTGATTAGTTTTTCAAGTTAACATATAACGTAGTTAATAGTGTTTAAAATCACTACACGGTGAAATGATCCACCCACTACACCAGTGTACATCATACTTTCATAACATTGCAGACACAGAAAGAGTCTGTACTAGTCTCAGTGGTTAGAATTCATAAACAATGTGAAGCCCACTACTGAAAGTGTAGTTCTAAGTTGATCTAACCACTCCTGTAGTTCTCCTGCACTTTGGACGCCCAATTCACTAGATCTTTTTCATCCACTAGATATTTCACCTCGTAGTAGCCAAACCACATACAGCTGTATAGTTTGTCAGACTGGTGAAATCAAATGTTGATCATCAGCTGATTTAAAGGAATACTTAAGTCATTTAAAAAAAATGACTTTTACTCACCTGGGGCTCCCCTCAGCCCCCTGCAGCTGAACGGTGCCCTCGCCGTGTCCCTCCGATGCGGCTGGTCTCGCCGGCGGCCACTTCCGGTTTGGCCGTCACCGGCCGACAGGCTGTGAACGCGGCTGATTATCCGCGTCCCCGGACGCAATAGCATTGTAGAAGGCGCTATTGCGTCCGGGGACGCGGATAATCAGCCACGTTGGCCGGTGACGGCCAAACCGGCAGTGGCCGCCGGCGAGACCAGCCGCATCGGAGGGACACGGCGAGGGGGGCTGAGGGGAGCCCCAGGTGAGTAAAAGTCATTTTTTTAAATTACTTAAGTATTCCTTTAATATGGTCAATCAAACTGGCCAGTAGGAGCGTTCTTTCTACCAGGGATAACTTGACCCTGCCCACATAGGAATTTTGCCCATCTCACTATGGTTTTCGTCAGGGTGGATTTAACTATGCTCTATTTTAACTTGAAACACTAATAAAACCTGGTTTTGTACTGTGTATTTAACCTTCTAGCAGCCACATAAAGTACATTTATGCTACAAATTCGGAGTGAGTTTAGCCTAACTTGCTATTTGCAGTGTGTTTTTGTATAACGTGTGAGAGTGTTTGCAATAGACATTGACCATGCTTTGCAATAACTCGTGTGTTATAAAACACAGACCTTTATCCATTTAACTTTTTCTCCTGAGGTTTTGTCCCAGGAGATATGTTTTCATCTTATCTACAAAATAACTTTCTAGAACTTAGCAATTGAAAAAATACTAAAAAGTAGGCAAAAAAGGCATAGCAAAGTTATATTTAGAATTTTCTTGCAAGACGGGTGCTTAAAAGGTATTTTATTGGTGTGGTTAGAAAATATCTTGTTGGAGCAAACTCAGGAGAAAACACATTGTTCACATGCACTATAGTGCACACAGTTTTAACACAATCTTAAAGCAAATCAGGAAAGAAAAATGAGATACTTACCTTGGGAGAGGGAAGCCTCTGGATCCTCCATCACCAATTCATTGCAGGGCAGGGATCCCCGAAGCAAGGCTACACTGTGTGGTGGCACGGATTGGCTTGGGCGGAAATAGCAGAGCGTGATTGGGTCTGTGATACAGTGCAGGCAAAGACGGCTCGCGATTGTGCAGTAGCACAGACCCACTTGGGCTTCAGCAGAAAAATCTGATCCTAATCGGCTCCATGCTACTGCATGTGCGCGAGCTGTCAACAACAAGCCCTTGTCAATGGTTTTTGACTGGACCCAGTGGAAGAATGGCTGGATTATGCAAAGGCTTTCCTCTACCAAGGTAAGTAACCAAATTGGCCACTCTTTTCCCCTACAGGTTTCCTGTAAGATATATAATTGAAGCTATACAGCATCTAGACACCCCAGGAACCTACACCAGGATTTTATTTATAGATTACAGCTCTGCATTTAATACCATAATGCCATCTCTGCTACACAGCAAGCTCTCCCAGCTACACATACCTGAATCCATCTGCAAAAGGATAACCAATTTCCTAACCGATAGGAGACAGCGTGTTAGACTTGGTAAACACACATCAAGCTCTCTGACCGTCAGTACTGGTGCACCCCAGGGCTGTGTGCTTTCCCCACTGCTCTACTCACTGTACACCAATGACTGCATCTCCACAGATCCATCTGTTAAGGTTCTGAAGTTTGCAGATGACACAACAGTAGTTGGTCTCATACAAAACGGGGATGAATCTGCATACAGGCAGGTGGTGGGACAGCTTTCCTCCTGGTGCAGCAGCAACAACTTGGAACTAAACGCTCTCAAAACCATGGAGATGATAATAGACTTTAGGAGATCTCCCCCCCCAGCACCTCCCCTTAACCATAAATGGATCCACAATAACCCAGGTAGAGTCATTCAAGTTTGTTGGGTCCGCGATCTCACACAACCTAAAATGGGATAACAATACAGCCACTATTGTCAAGAAAGCGCAACAGAGGATGTACCATCTACGTCAGCTGAAAAAGTTTGGCCTACCTCAAAATGTAATGGTGCAGGTTCAGGAGTAAGATTCCGGTCAATCGCTACCAAAACCTCCAGACACAGGAACAGCTTTTTTCCTCAAGCGGTAGCCATACTTAATGCTGAACCACGTTAGAGCTGCTAGGACTTGATAGTAATCAGCACAGAACTGTAAATGAACAATTCTCACATTGCTTACTGCCACTACACTTATAATGTCCTTGACTTGTAATATACACACTGTCTTCCCTTGTATTGTTTTTGTTTGTGTTTGTGTTTGTTAAGCAACTGCCAAGACAAATTCTTTGTAGGTGCAAACTTACTTGGCGAAATAAAATTGATTCTGATTCTGATTCTGGTTTACTCATGTGTAGACTAATTAACTGCGTAAATTGAGATTTGATAGAATTAGCTTTTTTATATATTTCTTATCTTTCGATATTCGGTGTAGCAGAAAGTTCAGATCTAGAAGACTCAAACCCTGTTGCACTAGGGGTTCCAAAAAGGAAATCACTTTTAATTTTACCTCACGTTACACTTTGCTGTTATTTTACTGTCTTTGGAAATGTCATAGTCTTATAGACAGCATGGCTTTGGTCTCACCGATATTGAATCAAGGTTTCTGCCTCTGCTTGTCTAGGTGGAATTTAATTTTGCGTATAATGTAACTTTCAAAATTAAGTATATATTGAAAAAAATATTGCTCATAAAATATTTAGCCATTAAATGTAATTTTGTAAAAAAACATATTGGATAAAAGAATATTGAAAAGTCATATTTGTTATTTCATTTTTGTCTAACACTGAGAATGTGGGTTTTTTTCTTTGTACCAAATAATTGTGTTTTATTGGCGTTATTTAATAACTTGGACAGACAAGAGTACATACAAATCTGGAAGGAATATGAAATATGAAATCCCATTCAATATTTCTGCAGTATGAGTGGTTCAACTTTTCAGAGCTGCTGCATTTGTGCTTCCTTCCTATATATTTTGTATTTTGCTTAAACTATACAGAATTGTCATATTTTAGCAATGTAGAAACATAAACTATATAATTTCAGTGAGGACAGTTATACATTACCGTGTACTTCTGCGGCGACCTGCGGCAGCGTGCGATGGAGTGGAAGTCATGTAATTCTATGGCAACGTAGGTTATTTTTTAAAAAATTTACACTGTGGCGTTGAGGCATGCATGTGCGGAAACGTATTTTTACACTTCCGTATTTCTGAAACAGGAAGTGAGCGCTGTCAGCCAGGAAGGGATTACTGCGTATTAATGCGATAATCCCTGGACTGCACCGCACCACTAATGCCAACCGGTAGTTTGAAACCGGCCTCAGTTTTCTTTACGTTTTCGAGGATAGGAAATAAAACACTGACACTAATCTAAGTATTTGACATTTAAAGCATAAATGAATTCTAAATGATAGTTTTCACTATATTATTTTGATCTTTTTGTTTTTTATGCATATTTAGGTATGGGGTGGTTAAAAGTTTCAAGCAGTCATTTCATCAGAACCTGCTTTATGCATGATTAAGAAGAGTACTCACTTTTCATCTTTTTGGCCCCTTGATATACTTCAGTTCTGAGCTCCGTTCCCTGCATCCCTGGAGCTACAGACACAAATGATCTCTCAGCTGAAGCCACAGTTGCAATGAAAGCAATTACTCAACATCCCAACTTTCTAGGCATAGAGGCAGCAGAGTGAGTGCCTGTAAATGGCAAGGATCTGGCAGCTCTGACCGCTGTAATTGTACTATAAAACTGAAATGCAATCATAGTTAGTCAACGGGTTTATAATTAGCAATAGTCATGCTAACGAGTAATGGGGTGAAGAATCAGGAAGCCAGCATGCAGGTGTAGAAATTGCAATAATTCACAGACTAACAGCACCGCTGAGCATCAACAAAAACCTTGTAGTGTACAATTCTAAAGGTACCAATACCGACAGACATTCTAAACAATAATTTCTCCATTTGACGCCCAGATTCACTGGAAAATATTCATATGCCTATTGGGTATGGAGTACGCTCGTTTCTCATTAGAGAACCATGATCCTGACTTGGCCTATTGAATAATTGTAGTACAATTGAAAACAACCCCCCCAAAAAATAATCTATACTATATGTCCAAATCCAGAGTTGTCTGAAAGTAAATAAGTTATCCATGTTTAAAGTTTTCACCATGTTTAAAGGGAACCTGAACCAAGTAAAATTATTTAAAATAAACACATGAAGTACCTGCAGATGAATATTACATATTTACCTTGCTGTCTATTCCTCTCAGAAGCTCACCATTTGCTTCTTACAACGATTCCTTCCAGTTCTGACAAGATTTTGCTGTCAGTTATATATTCGTTACTGTCAGTTATAACTGAAATGACAACTGATGAGCAAGGTAATGTCCATGTTTCCCTATGGCTCAAGTGGGTGATATTGCAGTTTGCTGACCAGGAAGCTGTTATGGGGTAATAGTCATTTTTAAAATGGAGGACATATAATTCCTTTGATCACATTGGACAAACAGGACAGGGGAGAAGAGAAAGAGAATGCTGAGTAGACTACACGTGAGGTACCGTAAGTATAATGTGTGTATGTTTATTATGACTTTTTATTTTCAGTTCAGGTTTGCTTTAACACAGGACTTACAATCAAATTCAACTTACAAACACTCTCCCAGAAAAGTACCTGTATGCAAGTAGGTGACCACCTGTATTCATGTTTGATTTATAATTAGGCAGGGTTACTTATGAATGAACTATTGTAATGAATAGCGGAGGTGCCGCCGCGCGGTCTGGCGGTGGGGCGGCTGTCTCCGCGTTCAGACCGGCAGTTTCCGCACAGCAGCATGCGTCTGGTTTGCCTTTGCCTTCTAGTGCACACAGATGGAGAGCTATGCGCGCGTGTGCTAGAAGACAGGACCTTTATGCCAGCAGGAGAGGTATCAGCTGATCAGGACGATCAGCTGATTCCAGCGGAACTCCTGATTGGCGGAAGGGCTGGGGGCGGCGCTGAGGAGCGCTGTAGTATATATAGATCTTGCTGGTCAGTTGCTAGTTGTCTGCCGTCGCGAATACTTACGTGTGAGCACTCAGACCTCAGTCAGATCCTACAGTGTGTTAGAACCAGGTGGACCTGGGAATTCACACTTAGCCAGATTACGCTCTTGTTATTTGCTGTGTTATACCTTAGACCAGTTCCAGGGTGTTGAGACCAAGGACCTCACACCCAAGCTTTGGATTACTGTGTCATTGCTGTGTTATACCTTAGACCAGTTCCAGGGTGTTGAGACCAAGGACCTCACACCCAAGCTTAGGATTACTGTGTCATTGCTGTGTTATACCTTAGACCAGTTCCGGGGTGTTGAGACCAAGGACCTCACACCCAAGCTTAGGATTACTGTGTCATTGCAGTGTTATACTTTGGACCAGTTCCGGGGTGTTGAAACCAAGGACCTCACACCCAAGCATAGGATACTGTGTTATTCCTTAGACTAGTTCCTGGGTGTCGAGACCAAGGACCCAGAGGCGTAACAATAGACCCTGCAAGGGATGCAGCCGAAGGGGAGCCCAGAAGCCACAGGGGGCCCTGTCCTAAGAGGCCGACAACTCATGGCAAGGAGAGAAAAAACTTTTTGCTCTCTGCACAATTGTTCTAATGACTGCCTCTGCTCAGCCACTGATAACGAACCATACAAAGTTTTGTAGACAAAAACTTGTAGACAGTACCTATTAAGTGTGCATGGGAAGGGGGCCCCATCTAAAGTTTTGCAGGGGGGGGGGCAGTGATTTCTAGTTACGCCCCTGCAAGGACCTCACACCCCAGACTAGGATTGTGCTTTATATCTGTTATGACCATTTGCTCTGTTGACCTCTCTCTTGCTTTCTGATTCAGTACCTCTGCCTATCTGCCTACCAGTTGCCAACCTTGCATGTACCCGATTACCGAATCAGCCTCCTGTCTTTGTACCTTATCTGCTCGTGTGTTGCCGACCTGGCCTGCCCGACCCTTCTGGCTGTCACTCATCCCTCGAGTGTTCAGTCTGTCTGTACTACCCGTGACACTATTCCACCAAGTGTCAGTTAGCTGCAAGGACCTCTTGCTCCTCAGAGAGTCCTTCCTGCAGTGCAGCCAGTGGCCTCTATCCCATAGGAGTCCCCTGGCTGCAGTACAGTCTGATTACCAGTTTACCAGGGAATCACTGGCTGCCAGATTATCTCTATCCCCTCTCTTAAGGAGATAGTCCCTGCACAGCCTTAGGGCCACCTGCTCCTCAGGTGGTCTCTGGCCAAAGTTATCTGTGTCTCCCGCCCCACAGGAGATAGCCTACCGTTGCACCAAACACTTACACTTCATTAGGTGTCCAGAGGTTAGTCATACTTGTATTATAGTGATTCTGCAGATCATCCATAATCAGGTATACATCTGTATTGTTGATGATTCTGCAGATCATCAATAATCAGATTCTCTTTGTGTGCTGACACCGATCGTTACAACTATATTTGCCCTTATAGATTTACTTGAGATGCCTCTGCAGGTTAGATTCTGTGCAGGATGGCCCTCTGAGTTTTGGTGACTGTTTAAAAGGAAATAAATATGACAGCCCCCATTTACCTCTCACTTCAGTTGTCCTTTATAAGGAAAAAAAAACAGAACAAAAAACAGTTTAGCTGACTTTCAAAGTCTTAATCTCTTAATCAACCAAGCAGGTGACCAGGTGGTAATGTGCTTCTGTTCCCTGGACCATAGCCAATACAATCCAATTGCAAAGCTCCCCTGTCCCAAAGTTAAGTATCCCAAGACGGCTTATTTGAATTCTCCACTGAGGATCCCAGTCGGTCCATTTATGTAAACAATGGTATGCATCAACAGAAAATTCAAATATACCATGTCTCCAGATCAGCTGTGGCAGGGGCTGAGGTGAGAGAGGACATCGGATTGGTGGTCCACAGTCAAAAACGAGCATAGAAGAAGAACTAGGGTGAAGTACAGAAGGGAAAGAATGTTTAAAATACACATAGATTATGTGGAGGGAGTTCAATGGAATACTTTTAAAAGTGGGTACATACTGTACATTTTATTTCATTTACTGTGTAGATCTTTTAAAACTTTTATTCCTTTGTGTGAATATTTTAGCAGTCATAAAATGTTCTTTTTTACCTATAAATCTGGGAGGGGAAGTTTATTTCATCAGCCCTTTATTAATTATCACAATCCTACACCCCCCTTACTTCTGATATCCATGTGGGTTGGTTATGGTCCAGATAGCCCACTCTCCTCTCTAATAACCAAAACTTCATCTTTGATTAAAGGATTAGTAAGGCCAGGGGAAGAGTGGGGTGGGGGACTATGCTGTTTTTTATATCAGTTTCTTTCTATGTTTCACATTTTATACACTGTGCACTTGTTAGCAATTTTTTTCATTAATAGCGTACGCCGCCTGTTTCTGAAACAGTGCAATGCCTGGCAGTGAGTAGGGAGATGTACAGGGGTTGGACAAAATAATGGAAACACCTTGAAAATCAACAAAATATACGGTAGTTTAATATGGTGTAGGTCCACCTTTTGCGGCAATTACAGCCTCAATTCTCCGAGGTATTGATTCATACAAATTGTGAATTGTTTCCAAAGGAATTTTAGCCCATTCTTCAGTTAAAACACCCTCCAGTTCTTTTAGAGACTATGGCGGCAGAAATCGACTTCTTACTTGAATCTCTAAAAACGACCATAAATGCTCAATAATGTTGAGGTCTGGGGATTGTGGTGGCAAGATGAGATGTTCAACTCCATTAGACTGTTCCTCGTGCCATTCTTTAACAATTCTAGCTGTATGGATTGGGGCATTATCATCTTGAAAGATGGCATTCCCCTCCGGAAAAAGTTCTTGAACCACAGGATGAACTTGGTCGCCCAAAATTCCTAAATAGTCTCAGCTGTTAATTCTTCCATTAAGGGAAATCATTGGCCCGGCGGATTTCCAAGAAATGGCACCCCAGATCATCACAGAACCCCCGCCATGTTTTATGGTTGGGAGAAGGCAGTGTGTATGAAAGCTTCTTTTGGCTGTCTCCAAATGTACACTCGGTCGGAGGTCGGAAATAAGGTAAACATTGATTCGTCAGAGAAAATCACATTTTTCCACTGCTCAAGGGACCAATTCTGGAGGTTTCTAAACCACTCTAAACTCTTTGAAACATTTGTCTTTGAGAGCAGAGGTTGTCTAATTGCAGTTCTTCTGTGGAATCCAGATTTGTGCAGCTCCCGACAAACAGTTTTTGTGGAAACTGGGTTCTGTAGGTCTTCATTCAGCTCTGCAGTGATTTTAGGAGCCATGGTCTTGCGAGCTTTTCTAACCATTTCAATTTAGAGTCTGACAGTCTCTCTCAGACAACTTTGACTTTCGGCCACAACTGTGTTTTGCTGAGGACTTTTTCCTTCTCTTTCAAAGGCAGTCATTACTTTTGAGACAGTACCTCTTGAAATGCCAAGCATTCAGGCAGTTTCTGTTACAGTAGCGCCTGCCATACGAGCACCAAGAATTTGGCCTCTTTGAAAGTCTTAAAGATCTGCCATTTTTATAAATTATAACCAACTTTTGTTTAAATATCTGTAAAAACAATTTATTTTAATTAATCACTTTACCCCCGCCCGTACGAATTTCTCCGTCCCTTTTTTCATCCTTTAACCCCCAGGGACGGAGAAATCTGTACTTTCCGTGCTCCCGCCGCTGTCCGCGCTCCCGCTCGCTCTAGCGCGCATTCCCACGGGTAAACACGCCGCCGGCTGCTCGCCCGAAGATCAATGAACGGGAAAACCTTTCCCGTTCGTTGATCTAAGCCCCGCAATGATCCGCTGCTTTTCCGGTAAGCAGCGCGATTTTTGTGAAAAAAAAAACGGACCCAGCCTCCTACTACTTCCTCCAAGCGTCCGGAAGGACGCTTGGAGGTCGCGTTAAACAAAAAGTTACTGGTGCCATCTTGTGGCCAAATAGTAAAACTATACCCTAAACATTTTTCACATACAAATGAATTAGTTATACACAAAAAATTAACTCATTACCTCCCACACTCCCCATTTTTTTTTTTATAATAAAAAAAAAATTAAAAAATTTACAATTAAAAAAAATACATAACTGGTTACCTTAGGGACTGAACTTTTTAAATATTTATGTCAGGAGGGTACAACACTGTTACTTTATAAACTATGGGCTTGTAATTAGGGATGGACGCAAAACTGAAAAAAATGCACCTTTATTTCCAAATAAAATATTGGTGCCAAACATTGTGATAGGGACATAATTTAAACGGTTTTATAACCGGGACAAAAGGGCAAATAAATTTCATGGGTTTTAATTACAGTAGCATGCATTATTTAAAAACTATAATGGCAGAAAACTGAAAAATAATTAATTTTTTCCCACATTTGTCCTATTTTCCCATTAAAACACATTTAGAATAAAATAATTCTTGGCATAATGTCCCACCTAAAGAAAGCCTAATTGGTGGTGGAAAAACAAGATATAGTTCATTTAATTGTGATAAGTAATGATAAAGTTATAGACAAATGAATGGAAGGAGCGCTGAAAGGTGAAATTTGCTCTGGTGGTCAGGGGGTAAAACCCCTCAGCGGTGAAGTGGTTAAACATATCAAATAACTAAAATAATAAACAAAAAAAATTAACATGTATCAAGTTTTGATCACTTAAAACATGTTGAAAGATTATGATGCCAAAATGTTAGGTGTTTCCATTATTTTATCCAACCACTGTACCTGTTAGTGAATTTCCTAGGGACTATCATAAAGAATAATAAAGAATTGATTTTTTATTTTATGCCCGACAGTTACACTTTAAATAACAACTTTTCAGCACTCCTCAATTGAAAAAGTACCTAAAAGTAGGTGAAAAAGTACTGTCAAGATTATTCTTAGTATTTCAATACTTGGTAGTAGCTTAAAAGGCATTATATTGATAAGGTGTGAAATTATTACCTAGGGGAAAACTCAGGAGGAAAAGTCAATTGAAAAGGGCCCTTATGCTGTGACTGTATGCCAAGAGCATAAAGTATCTGCAAACAAATTTTTAACCCAGCAAATGAACACAGTTATGGTAGATACATGAAAGATGTCCCACAGTTATTTCCTTAGCATGTTTCATGAATAGAGATGGCCCGAACCTCTGATTTTCGGTTTGCAAACCTCCCGCGAAAGTTCGGTTTGCGTAAACTTTCACGAACCGCAATAGACTTCAATAGGGAGGAAAACTAGAAAAATGTATGCTGGCCACAAAAGTGATGGAAAAGATGTTTCAAGGGGTCTAACACCTGGAGGGGGGCATGGCAGAGTGGGATAGACGCCAAAAGTCCCGGGGAAAAATCTTGATTTGACGCAAAGCAGTGTTTTAAGGGCAGAAATCACACTGAATGCTAAATTGCAGGCCTAAAGTGCTTTAAAACAGGGCTTTTCAACCTGTGGTACGCGTACCACCAGTGGTACTTTGCTGTTGGCCAGGTGGTACACACCAGGTTTGTCTGCCACTTGTTATCATCCCATCTTGCCTCCGCAAAGTTCAGCTCCCCTCGTTCGCTCCCCGCTGTGCTGCCCTGCGGCATACTTCAGACCTCAGATCAGTGGTGAAGAGACAGCCAGGCAATCGGTGCACAGTGACAGTGACAGTCGGGTTACTACTGATCTGAGGTCTGAACTATTCTGCAGGGCAGCACAGCGAGGACCTCGGGGGCTAAAGAGACTTCCACCTTCCTCCACAGTAGAGGGGATCCAGCAAAAGGACGCCCAAAGATCTCCTTGTCAGCATACCAGCATTCGCCGTAGCAGCTCTCCTCTTTGATTTTGGTGAAAACAGCCGAGCCTGATCGGGTCCGCTCTACTGCGCAGGCCCACGGGTGGTACTTCTAAATTTTCAGGTGATAAAAGTGGTACAATTAGTGAAAAGATTGAAAAGCCCTGCTTTAAAACATCTTGCATGTGTATACATCAATCAGGGAGTGTAATTAGAGTACTGCTTCACACTGACACACCAAACTCTGTGTAACGCACAGCTGTTTGCGTAGTGACGGCCGTGCTGGACTGGTGCGCACCATGGCGAGATTGCTCTTCCTCACTCAGGTAATGTCTGACTGCCTTATCAACTTCCGATGGTTCTTTCTCTACCATTGTTAAAGCTTACATCTATTTTTTAAATACTTGTTGTGCTTGCTGTTCAGTACCTGCAACGAGAATCTTTTATGGAGGGCAAATCTGCCATTGCGAGTGAACACGGGTAATGTCCGGAGAATCCTGGTTAGATTCTGGTCCGGAGTGGGAGCCTAAGAAACGGCTACCACCACCACACATCCAAGGAAGGCAGCAGGCACGCTGTGGGCAAAAGAGCAGGAACGGCTACCACAAAAATTGAAGGAAGGCAGCAGGCATGGCATGCACGTCCCGAGGTAGTGACCAAAAATAACAATACAGGAGGACTTTCAAGGCCCTGCTGTATATGACACTGATCGACTTTATTACCTTTAATGAGAATCTGTTATGGAGGGCAAGTCTTCCATCCATTCAAGTGAAAGGTATGCACTGACTGCCAGGTATAATACAATGTGCAGTCAAAGATGCAGTGAAAGGTATTCAGTGACTGCAAACAGCTGTTTGTATAGTGACGGCCGTGCTGGACTGGTGCGCAACATGACGAGAGTGCAGGTGATGCCGGCTTTCCAGCCCATATGGTTGCCAGGCTGAGGTAGCTGAATGACAGAACAGTGACTGTCCAGCTGATCAAATTTGGTCTGTCCACAATGAAGCAACGACCTTATTATCTTCGGTGTGCCACCCTCCGAGACACTCAAATAGCCATCGGTAATTGCTTCATTGTGATACGCAAGCCCCTTCACCGTGGCAAGATAATGATCATGAAGGGGAATGGGCACATGTACATGCCTTTTGTTTTGTTGTTGCAGCCGCAGTGCAGGCAGAAAAATTAGGCAGGCATGTACACGCACCAGAAAAATTATTATAGCGGCCGCTGCTAACAGTGGCCTTAAAAATTCAGGAATCCGCCTGGAGTCCTGGACCCTGTTGGTGGTAGCGGAGAAGGCAGTCAAGCGGCCTGCGGGCAGAGGTGCTGTGTGGGAAGCGACTTAAGGTCCATACTCACGGGGGACGGCCGCCGCCACAACCGCGTGGCACGCGCATGTTGCGGCGACAGTTCGCCCGTGTGTATGATGCGCGCGCCCCGAACCGTCACCCGTTGGAGCTGTCGCCAGGCGATTGACATGTTCAATCGCCGGCTACAGCCGTCGCCGCAACCTCGCCGGAACTGTCGCTAGTCCCGCATGTGTATGCGGGCTAGCGACAGCTACCCACACACAGCACACGGAGCTTCCGGCGGGGGGGAGGAACCTCGGCGACAGCTTCCGCCACATCGCTAATCCCTCTGCTGCCATGTGGATGCAGAGGGACTTGGCGACGAGCTGTCGCCGAACTGTCGCCGAACTGTCGCGCACACGCTCCCGTGTGCTAGCGACAGCTACAATTGTCCCCCCGTGAGTACTTAGCTTTAGTCTTGGGGCAGGCAACCCGTCACACGGCGTGCAGGCAGAGATGCTGTGTGTGGGGACTGATTTAGTCTTCGGGCGGGCAGTAGCCCTCCAGGATCCATGCCTCATTCATTTTGATAAAGGTAAGGTACTTTACACTTTTGTCACTTAGGCGACTTCTCTTCTCAGTGACAATGCCTCCAGCTGCGCTGAAGGTCCTTTCTGACAGGATGTTTGAGGCAGGGCAAAACAGAAGTTGGATGGCAAATTGGGACATCTCTGGCCACAGGTCAAGCCTGCGCACCCAGTAGTCCAAGGGTTCATCGCTGCTCACAGTGTCTACATCCACACTTAAGGCCAGGTAGTCAGCTACCTGCCGGTTGAGACGTTGGTGGAGGGTGGATCCGGAAGTGCTAAGGCGAGGTGTGGGACTAAAGAATGTCCGCATGTCCGACATCACCATGAGATCGCTGGAGCATCCTGTCCTTGCCTGCGTGGACATGAGAGGAGGATTGCTGGCAGTGGTGCCTTTATTGCGTTGTGCTGTGACATCACCCTTAAACGCATTGTAAAGCATAGTTGCCAGCTTGTTCTGCATGTGCTGCATCCTTTCTGCCTTCTGGTGAGTTGGTAACATGTCCGCCATTTTGTGCCTATACCGAGGGTCTAGTAGCGTGGCCACCCAGTACAGCTCATTGTCCTTGAGTTTTTTATACGGGGGTCCCTCAACAGGCTGGACAGCATGAAAGACGCCATCTGCACAAAGTTCGATCCAGACATACTATCCATCTCCTCTTGCTCTTCATCAGTGATGTCAGGTAAGTCCTTCTCCTTCCCCCAGCCACGAACAATACCTCGGGAACGTCAAGCAGCACAAGCCCCCTGCGACGCCTGCTGCGGTTGTTCTTCTGCCGCCACCTCCTCCAAAGAAACACCTTCCTCATAATCCAAGTCTGACTCCTCTTCCCCATACGACTCTTCCTCCTCCTCCCCCCTCTGTGCTGCCGCAGGTGTTGAGGAAACATCTGATTCTGATGAAAATTGCTCCCACAACTGTTCCTGCCATAACTGTTCCTCTTCACGCTCCTCCAAATCTTGATCCACCACTCGATCCCGTACGCTTACTTCCTGGAGCGTGCCGTGCATAAGGTTGCTGATGGTGCCTTCACTGCGACTCACCAGGTTGGTCACCTCCTCAAACGGCCGCATGAGCCTGCATAAATTTCGCATCAGTGTCCAGTTCGGGGGCCAGAACATCCCCATCTCCCCAGATTGTGTCCTTCTACTGAAATTGTAGAGGTACTGGGTGATGACTTTCTCCTGTGCTAGCAGGCGAGAGAACATGACCAGGGTCAAATTCCAGCGAGACCGGCTATCACATATCAAGCGTCTCACTGGCAAGTTGTTTCTCCGCTGAATGTCTGCAAAGCGTGCCATGGCCGTGTAAGACCGCCTGCAATGCCCACACAATTTCCTGGCCTGCTTCAGGACGTCCTCTAAGCCTGGGTACTTTGACACAAATCTTTGAATGACTAGATTCAGCACATGTGCCATGCAGGGTACATGTGTCAGCTTTCCCAAATTCAAACCGTTATCGCACACCACGTTGCCGATCTCCAGCTGGTGCAGGGTCAGCCACTGATCCACCTGTTTGTTAAGAGCAGCCAGGAGAGCTGGTCCAGTGTGACTCTCCGCTTTGAGGCAAGACATGTCTAAAATGGCGTGACACTGTCATACCTGGCATGCAGCATACATAGGCCCCCTGGAGATGGGGCTGTGTAGCTGGAGAGGAGATCGCAGCACCAGTAGAGTTGAACTGCCACTCAGCTAAGGAGGAGGACGACAGTGGAGAGGGTGTAGCAGGAGGAGAGGAGGTAGCAGGAGGCCTGCTTGCAAGCCGTGGAGGTGTCACAAGTTGGTCTGCTGCACAGCCACATACTCCCTGCTTGCCATCGGTCACCAGGTTGACCCAATGGGTTGTGTACGTAATGTACCTGCCCCATCCGTGCTTGGCAGACCAGGCTTCCGTGGTCAGGTGGACCCTTGACCCAAGAGATGATACCACTTGCCTCTCCACTTCACGGTACAGTTTGGGTATCACCTTTTTGGAGAAATAATAACGTCCTGGCATCTTCCACTGCAGTGTCCTAATGGCCACAAATTTATGGAAGGCCTCAGAGTCCACCAGCTGGTATGGTAACAGCTGGCGAGCTAACAGTTCTGCCACGCCAGCTGTCAGACACCGGGAAAGGGGGTGACTGGCAGAAATTGGCTTCTTTCGCTCAAATATTTCCCTCACGGACACCTGGCTGCTGTGGGCAGAGGAGCTGGAACTGCTCCAGGGCAGAGGCGGAGTGGAGGAGGATGACTGTGAAAGTGCAAGGGAGAAAGCGGCTGAAGATGAGGAGAAGGAGGGTGGCTTTTCTTTTGTGTGCTGCTTTTGCTCAGGTGCTCTTCCCATTGCAGTTTGTGCCTTTTCTCCATGTGCCTTCGTAAGGCACTTGTCCCTACGTGAGTGTTGGACTTTCCACGGCTCAATTTTTGGAGGCAGAGAGAACAGATGGCATTGCTCCGATCTGAGGCAGGTAGGTAGGTATATGTAGTACTGGGTATTACAATGTGCACCTGTCACAGGAGCCCTCAGTGGCTGACCGCCCTTAGCCTTCTAAACGGTGCCAGCGCACAGATCGTGCGAACTCTGGTCGCAGTCAATGCGCAGGAACCGTTAAGAATTAGCCGCAGACAACTCAGAAGGGAGCCTGTGAGACACGGGTGATTACAACGTCACCCACTGGTTCAGAGTAAACTGCCACCACCGCGGTTACTATGGGACCGTGGGGCCCACTAACTGACTGACTAATCCTGCGAATAAAACGGTTAAACACACGATATTCTGTCTAGCCAACAACAAACAAACAGTAGCGTATCTTCAGAGACCCGGGATCAGTTCTGTGTGTGCTGATAAGCAGGGTAGCGAAACAGTGAATGACTTGGGGAAAGTCGTTTATTCACGCAATATAAATAATTAATATATACAGACAATTATGAAAATCAACAATTATGAAAACAGTAATAGCCAGTATGAAAAATAAAAGAAGGGAGAAAAATACTTAGTTCCTGGAAAGATGTCCTTATTGTGGGAAGAATCATAAAGTCCTTGGTTTCAAAGTCCAGAGTTCAGAGTTCAGACCAGGTGGATGCCAGCATATCCTCAAGCTGGCATCTGATGAGTGCAAGATGGTTCAGTGTGGAGGACCCTGAGTTTGGCTCCTCTCCCATTCTTATGCCCCTGATTCAGTAGGAGGAAGTGAGGGCGGGCCCACACACCCCCTTAGAACATGAGATGAGTCCTGCCCTTGTCCTGGAGACCAGAAATCATGCCTTAACCATATATGGGCTCTATCTCACAGAACCGTACAGGTCAGGGCAGATTTACTAATATTTTCAGGTCTGCCTCGATGTACCCAGCAGTCTGATACCAAACATGAGGGGTGGGACCCCTGTGGTACCATTAGGGCACTGTTGAACTGCCTAACGGGCAGTCTTTACCTCAGAAGGTTCTGAAATGTTCTCAGAACCAACGCCAGGCAGGGCCCTACCTGCTCTGTTAGTTTGGAGGGTCTGCCAGCCTGGCAACACAGAAAATATGATACATATAGCAGTTTATGGAATATGAGAGACCCCTGGGATTTATACCAGGTCATTCCCAGGCAAAGGTTCTTTGAAGTTGGCAGCAGCAAGCCACATGTCGGCTCCCTGCTGGGAAAAGGAGTCGGAGTGTCTGAGTTTCCTCACTCTAAATTGGTTCTGTCATGGTGTTTGTCACCTTATACCTGATGGATGGGCCATCAGCACAGCTTGAAGCCAGGGACTCTCTGGGCCCAGGCTCATTAGCATATCAAAAGGGCCAACCAGCATTTAGGCTGGGGCTCTCTCTCTGCTGAGAAAAGACTGCAGCTGCCCCTACACACTCAACCCGGATTGTATCGATTTGAAGCGCAATCGATGCAGGAATCGAGTGCGATCGTTCTTTTCTTCACGGGCGGTTCCAGGACGCGCCTGCGTCCCAGCAATCGTCCGTGACAGCCCTCCCCCTTGTCCGTGGCTTAGCCACTCATCCGCAAGATGTGTGGCGGCGCCGCTAACCTGGCTGACGGGCCTCGAGTTGCCGGTACGGCGGGAAAACCTAGTGGAGCCTGTGGCTCGGTTCCCCTGGACCGGTCGCGGTCTGCTACCCCCAGGGTGGACCCGACATGGACCGTTCTGGACAGGGCGTTTGCGCCACTGCAGTCGGACGTGGTGTCTGCCGGGACTGCGGACAACGGGCAGTGGGTTGGTTAGGTCAACAGCCAGCCCACGCAGGGTTCCCCTGCTGAGTGGCTGTGGACCTAAGGGAACCCCGCGGGAATCCCTGGACCTTCCCAGCTCCTGACAGACGGCACATGCCCTGCAGTAGTTGGCTACATCCCTGTTCATCCGGGCCCAATAAAACTGTTTCCGAATACCGGCGAGTGTCTTGCGGACACCCGAGTGCCCTGTCAGAGGATTACCATGTGCGGATTTCAGCACATGTCCCCTGAACGCACTCGGGACCACAAGCCACTTGGTATTCGCGTGGGATCTACCTGTAGGGGGCTGTACAGACTCACTGTACAGTCTCCCACCTTCCCAGTACACCTTGAAAGCGGCCCCGTCTGCGAGGGGCTCAGCGGCTTGCTGCCTGAGCACCTCCAGGCTTGGGTCACTTTGTAGTGCAGCTGAGAATACGGCGCTGTCAGTTTCAGCCAACTGGCTCATGTCACACGAGGCCAGCGGCTGAAAGGTCTCATCCCTGCGGTCAGAGGAGGGGGAGGAGGCCGGAACCCCCTCCACCTGTTCTGAGCTCAGGTTCTGAGCAGTGCAGCTGCGCGGTACTGCTAGCACAGGTACACTGTCAGAATGGCACAGACGGACAGTACTCAAATCATCATTGCATGCAGTAATGATATTGACAGGTATAGACATTTTTTCATTACAGACAGGTTGTACAGTAAACTCAGGTACAGTTACAGCATCATCACAACAGACAGTCTGTACATCAAACTCAGGTGCCTTTGAAGCAGGCACTATTGAACCTGGTACCCTTGAACTGGGCACATTCAACACACCTCCCCCTGGTGCTCCCCCAAGTGTATAAAGTACCTGGTGGTGGGTGGAGAGTCCGTCTCCTTCCGTGAGCGACAAGGCGGTCGTGGCAGGTTCATAGTAGGACACAAGCTTGCCCAAATCAGTCCCTAGCAACACCGGGACTGGGAGATCCTTCATAACCCCAACAACCCTTTCGTGGACCCCCACCCCCCAGTCGATGGACACCCGGGCTTGGGGAATGTGAGAAAGAGTGCCCCCCACTCCAGTGAGGGTGAGGTACTGGTCAGGGATGATGGCCTCTGCGGGGACAAGGTGTGCACGCACCAGAGTGACATCTGCTCCGGTGTCACGGAAACCAGTGACAAGCTGGTCATTCACAGTAACCAGCTGGTGATTGCTTGTGATGGGGGAGTTCCCTGTCCCCTTTGCAAACATCAGGTTGGATGCGGTTCCTGGTTGGGGTACGCTGGCGGGTGGTGTCTGCCGCGGGCGAGGTGCGGGTGGTCCAGGTGCTGGGGTGGCCTGCCTCCGCTCCGGACAGGTGAACTTCATGTGTCCCGTCTTGTGGCAGTAGTGACAGGTGACCTCTCCAGGGGCTGCAGACCTGGGTGCAGAAGCTGTGCTGGGTGGCCTCTGTGGCGGACGGCTCACAGGGGCAGGAGAGTCTGCCGAGGTATTGGGCTGACCTCCCCTCCAGCTGGATGGGACCGTCCTGCGGGTATCAGCCACCCGGGTAGTTGCAAAAGTCTCAGCAAGGTCTGCAGCGACAGTTGCTGAAGCCGGCTTGCGTTCTAGCACAAATTGTCGTACATCAGCAGGGCAAATGTTCAGAAATTGTTCCAGGACTATCAAGTCCTCCAGGACGCCATAAGACCCTTTGGTGAGGCCGAGTGTCCACTGGCGGAGTGTGGTGAGCAAGCTGCTGACCACATCTCGGTACGAATCAGAAGACTTTTTCTGCCAGGCCCTGAACTTTTTGCGATAGGCTTCTGGCGTCAGCTGGTACTTAGTAATGATAGCGTCTTTTATAGCATCATAATCATTATCCTTTTCCGCAGGCAATTCTGCGAAAGCATCAAGCGCTTTGTAGCGCAGCAAAGGTGTCAGATGTCTGGCCCACTGGTCTTGGGACAGACGATACTGACGGCATGCTTTTTCAAAAGACCGCAAAAACAAGTCAATGTCAGTGTCTTTTTCAATATTAGCAAATTTAAATTTTGCACTTACGGGTGCTGCAGCTCCTTCAGCAGGGAGGCTGGGCGGTGAACTCCGGCTGGCCTGTTGCACCTTTGCCATGTTGAGCTCATGCTGTCGTCTCTCCCGCGCCTCTGCGGCATCCCTCTCCGCGTGGCGTTCAGCAGCAGCAGCTTTGCGTTCTGCAGATTGGCGCTCCCGTTCCTCTCGTGCTTCCATGTACTGCATGTACTTTTCCAGGTCAGTCTCCATCAGCTTTTGTAATGCCTGCTGCATTACCGGGTCAGCACCCATGGACAGTCCAGTACTGGCCAGTTCCGGGCGAGTAATGTCAGAAACTCTGGGATTGGGGTCCATACTGACAGTCTCTGGCGTAACTGTTGCAACAGGGCCCGCAGGATGCTCAACCTCTGTACGCCTAAGATCTTCAGCCTCTGGTTCCCCTTGATTGTCAGATGGGCTGGTATCCACCTCAGCGGACACTCCCGGCTCCCGCAGTTGCTGGGCATCCCATCTGGACAAGTCTGCTATCAGGTCCCGTTTTGTCTTGCGGAGGATGCCAATGCCCCTCTCTTCGCAAAGATTTTCCAGGTCTGCTAGGCACATGTTCTGGTAGTTCCCGGACATTTCCATGCCAAATAAAATAAAACTTTGGGGAAGGGGTACTGGCTACACAGTCTCTCTGTATATATAAAAAATATATTGCCTTCCAGCTACACCAACGAATTAGTTCGTTTCTCGATAGCGCTAGCGCTATCGCAGATACTTTCAGCACAACACAGATCCAACCGCTGCCTAACACTGTCACAGGAGCCCTCAGTGGCTGACCGCCCTTAGCCTTCTAAACGGTGCCAGCGCACAGATCGTGCGAACTCTGGTCGCAGTCAATGCGCAGGAACCGTTAAGAATTAGCCGCAGACAACTCAGAAGGGAGCCTGTGAGACACGGGTGATTACAACGTCACCCACTGGTTCAGAGTAAACTGCCACCACCGCGGTTACTATGGGACCGTGGGGCCCACTAACTGACTGACTAATCCTGCGAATAAAACGGTTAAACACACGATATTCTGTCTAGCCAACAACAAACAAACAGTAGCGTATCTTCAGAGACCCGGGATCAGTTCTGTGTGTGCTGATAAGCAGGGTAGCGAAACAGTGAATGACTTGGGGAAAGTCGTTTATTCACGCAATATAAATAATTAATATATACAGACAATTATGAAAATCAACAATTATGAAAACAGTAATAGCCAGTATGAAAAATAAAAGAAGGGAGAAAAATACTTAGTTCCTGGAAAGATGTCCTTATTGTGGGAAGAATCATAAAGTCCTTGGTTTCAAAGTCCAGAGTTCAGAGTTCAGACCAGGTGGATGCCAGCATATCCTCAAGCTGGCATCTGATGAGTGCAAGATGGTTCAGTGTGGAGGACCCTGAGTTTGGCTCCTCTCCCATTCTTATGCCCCTGATTCAGTAGGAGGAAGTGAGGGCAGGCCCACACACCCCCTTAGAACATGAGATGAGTCCTGCCCTTGTCCTGGAGACCAGAAATCATGCCTTAACCATATATGGGCTCTATCTCACAGAACCGTACAGGTCAGGGCCGATTTACTAATATTTTCAGGTCTGCCTCGATGTACCCAGCAGTCTGATACCAAACATGAGGGGTGGGACCCCTGTGGTACCATTAGGGCACTGTTGAACTGCCTAACGGGCAGTCTTTACCTCAGAAGGTTCTGAAATGTTCTCAGAACCAACGCCAGGCAGGGCCCTACCTGCTCTGTTAGTTTGGAGGGTCTGCCAGCCTGGCAACACAGAAAATATGATACATATAGCAGTTTATGGAATATGAGAGACCCCTGGGATTTATACCAGGTCATTCCCAGGCAAAGGTTCTTTGAAGTTGGCAGCAGCAAGCCACATGTCGGCTCCCTGCTGGGAAAAGGAGTCGGAGTGTCTGAGTTTCCTCACTCTAAATTGGTTCTGTCATGGTGTTTGTCACCTTATACCTGATGGATGGGCCATCAGCACAGCTTGAAGCCAGGGACTCTCTGGGCCCAGGCTCATTAGCATATCAAAAGGGCCAACCAGCATTTAGGCTGGGGCTCTCTCTCTGCTGAGAAAAGACTGCAGCTGCCCCTACACACTCAACCCGGATTGTATCGATTTGAAGCGCAATCGATGCAGGAATCGAGTGCGATCGTTCTTTTCTTCACGGGCGGTTCCAGGACGCGCCTGCGTCCCCGCAATCGTCCGTGACAGCACCTGTCACACACACACACAGACAGGTAGCGGACAGGCACAGTGACACTGCGTGTGTTTACGTAGGTAGGTGGGAGCACTGTGAACAACAGGTAGGTAGGTATATGCAGTACTGGGTAGTACAATGTGCACCTGTCACACGCGGACAGGTAGCGGACAGGCACAGTTATACTGCGTGCGCTTAACTCACGTAGGTAGGTGGGTGCACTGTGAACAACAGGTAGGTAGGTATATGCAGTACTGGGTATTACAATGTGCACCTGCACCTGTCACACACAGACAGGTAGTGGACAGGCACAGTGACACTGCGTGCGCTCAACTCACGTAGGTAGGTGGGTGCACTGTGAACAACAGGTAGGTAGGTATATGCGGTAATGGGTATTACAATGTGCACCTGTTACGCACACACACAGGTAGCGGACAGCCACCGTGACACTGCGTGTGCTCACGTAGGTAGGTGGGTGCACTGTGAACAACAGGTAGGTAGGTATATTAAGTACTGGGTATTACAATGTGCACCTGTCACACACAGACAGGTAGCGGACAGGCACAGTGACACTGCGTGCGCTCACGTAGGTAGGTGGGTGCTCTGTGAACAACAGGTAGGTAGGTATATGCAGTACTGGGTATTACAATGTGCACCTGTAACAAAGAGACAGGTAGCGGAAAGGCACAGTGACACTACGTGCGTTCAACTCACATAGGTAGGTGGGTGCACTGTGAACAACAGGTAGGTAGGTATATGCGGTAATGGGTATTACAATGTGCACCTGTTACGCACACACACAGGTAACGGACAGCCACCGTGACACTGCGTGTGCTCACGTAGGTAGGTGGGTGCACTGTGAACAACAGGTAGGTAGGTATATGCAGTACTGGGTATTACAATGTGCACCTGTCACACACAGACAGGTAGCGGACAGGCACAGTGACACTGCGTGCGCTCACGTAGGTAGGTGGGTGCACTGTGATCAACAGGTAGGTAGGTATATGCAGTAATGGGTATTACAATGTGCACCTGTCACACACACAGGTAGTCACTGAATGTGCTGGACCTGGCTGGCAGTGGCACACACACAGTATGAATTATCAAGGCTGTCTATGCAACACAAGTGTCAGTGGGACACACAGGAAAAAAAATAGATCACAAGAACAAGATTAGCTCTCAAAAGAGCTGTTGTAGGGTGCTATTTTAGCAATAAGAATCAGCAAGGAGCAAGCTAACAAGCCTACAAGAGCCTAACTAATCTTTCCCTATGAGAGAGTCTGCAGCAGCTGTCCCTTCTCTATTTACTGCAGGCACACGAGTGAGCATAATGGCTGGCGGTGCCTTCCTTTTATGAGGGGGGAGAGGGGCTCCAGGAGGCAGTGTAGCCTGATTGGCTACAATGTGCCTGCTGACTGTGATGTAGGGGGTCAAAGTTGACCCTAATGGTGCCTTACGGGGGCGAACTGAACTTCCGGAAAAGTTTGCAGTTCTCCGCGATCGCGAACCACCGGAAGTTTGCCGGGAACCGTTCGCCGGCGAACCACTCGGGCCATCTCTATTAATGAATTGGCAGAACCAAAAAGCATGCCAAAATATACTAAAGTATACTACATACATACGTAGCTTTATATCTATCTATCTATCTATCTATCTATCTATCTATCTACAAACTACACATAAACCACCCTACTAAAAATCACTGTAACGGTGGGGTGCCGCAACTCAGACGTCTGATTATATGGTGATCTGCAGAATCACCAATAATGCAGACGCTATACTTGATTATGTGGTGATCTGCAGAATCACCAATAATACTAGTATAGCTACAAGTATGCTATGAGTGTAATGCTTGGTGCGACTGTAACTTAACCACTTGAGGACCCACCCTTTACCCCCCCTTAAGGACCAGCGCTGTGTTGAGTGATCTGTGCTGGGTGGGCTCTGCAGCCCCCAGCACAGATCATGTAGCAGGCAGAGAGATCAGATCACCCCCCTTTTTTCCCCACTAGGGGGATGATGTGCTGGGGGGGGTCCGATCTCTCCTGCCTGCATGTGGCTGGCGGGGGGGGCACCTCAAAGCCCCCCTCCGCGGCGAAATTCCCCCCTCCCTCTCCTACCTGCTCCCCCCCCGGAGATCAGGGCTGCACAGGACGCTATCCGTCCTGTGCAGCCAGTGACAGGACGTCCCCTGTCACATGGCGGCGATCCCCGGACGCTGATTGGCCGGGGATCGCCGATCTGCCTTACGGCGCTGCTGCGCAGCAGCGCCGTACAATGTTAACAAAGCGGATTATTTCCACTTGTGTTTACATTTAGCCTGCGAGCCGCCATCGGCGGCCCGCAGGCTATTCACGGAGCCCCCCGCCGTGAATTGACAGGAAGCAGCCGCTCGCCCGAGCGGCTGCTTCCTGATTAATCAGCCTGCAGCTGGCGACGCAATACTGCGTCGCTGGTCCTGCAGCTGCCACTTTGCCGACGCGCGGTATGAGTGCGCGGTCGGCAAGTGGTTAATAGTTCTGCGAGACCTCACCTGAGAGGCTGGTGAGGCACAATCAGTACACTGACAGTATAATAGCGTACAAGCCCCCAGCAAGCTGGAGATACAGATACTGAGGAGATAGAATCTCCCGAGGAGCGGGTGATTCAGACTGTACTGCAGCCTAGTGATCACCTGAGGAGCAGGAGATTTAAGACAGTACTGCAGCCAAGAGGGCACCTGAGGAGTATGTGATTCAGACTGTACTGCAGCCTAGTGATCACCTGAGGAGCAGGTGATTTAAGACAGTACTGCAGCCAAGAGGGCACCTGAGGAGTATGTGATTCAGACTGTACTGCAGCCTAGTGATCACCTGAGGAGCAGGTGATTTAAGAAAGTACTGCAGCCAAGAGGGCACCTGAGGAGTATGGGATTCAGACTGTACTGCAGCCTAGTGATCACCTGAGGAGCAGGTGATTTAAGACAGTACTGCAGCCAAGAGGGCACCTGAGGAGCAGGTGATACAAACAATACTGCAAATAGCGATCACCTAAGGAGCAGGTGATTTAAGACAGTACTGCAGGCTAGTGAACTCCTCACCAGTGGAGCCGGTGGGAATAAAGAGTAATTAACGAGTGCTCATCAGTTTAGCTGATGAGCCTCAGAAACCAATAAAGCTAGGCCCCTTCAGAGGTCACCTGGGAAGCGACACCCGGGATGGCGTGGGTAAGAGGTAACATCTTCGATCGTTACAATCACCACTTAATTTACCAAGTAAAATAACAGAGTGCATGGAATTAACATGAGCAACAAAAAAACAAAAAAGTCAAATCTGACCCAGAGTAAGAATTGAGAGAGACAGAGTGCAGTGTGTCGTGCCCTGGATCAGGTGAGGTGCTCTTCCACTGCCATTACTCTGCAAGGGGATGCAGGGAGAGAGGGCAGGCAGTAACTAGATCACCAGGGAACACACTATGGCAGAGGGAGGGTGGTCACTAGACACCAGGAAACAAACGATGGGAGAGACAGGTGGCCACTAGACACAAGGGAACACGCTATAGCGGAGGGAGGGCAGCCACAATACACCAGCGGACATGCTATGGTAAAGGGAGGGCAGCCACAAGACACCGGCGGACATGCTATGGTAGAGGGAAGGCAGCCACAAGACACCAGCGGACATGCTATGGTAGATGGAGGGCAGCCACAAGACACCAGCGACCACTAGACATAAAGAAACACTCTATGGGTGAGGGAGGGCTTCATCTAGACACCAGGGCACATTCTATGGTAGAGAGAGGGCAACCATTAGACACCAGGTAACACGCTATAGGAAAGGGCGGGTTCCTACTAAACACCAGGGTACAGAGCTGGGACAAGGTCCTCCAGCACCCAAGGCTGAGACACCAAAGTGCGCCCCTCCATCCCTCCCACCCCAGCCATCACACACTGATTGCTATTAGACTAAGAAGCGCCCCAGGGCCCCCAACACCTTAATCTCTAGTTATCTGGCTTGCAGTCACTGCCATGTATCCCCTTTTCTTATTTCTCTCTGCTTCAAACACAACAGGTAAATGATTGCTGAGTGAGTTGTGCGCCCCCTCCTACACTGCGCCCTGAGGCTGAAGCCTCTCTCGCCTCTGCCTCAGCCCGGCCCTGCCAGGGAACACATCATGGGAGAGTAAAGGTGGACACTAGATGCCCGGAAACATGTTATTGGAGGGTAAGTGGAGACCACTAGACACTAGGGAACACCCTATCGTAAAGTGTGGGGGGAACACTAGACACCAGGAAACAAACTATAGGAGTGAGATAGGGGACCACTAGACACGAGTTTCTCAGACAGGGATGGGGTGTCATTTTAAACTTTAAGAGCAAAAAAAATTTTGGTTTATACTCAAATACATACAGTATATTTTTTTATGTGTATTTCGTAAAAAATTGCCTATTATCTGTCGTACTTATTTCCTGCATCTAATCCTGTCACTGAGCAAGAATCATTGTGAAAGACCAGCAATCGGTAGTTTTAAAAGGATTTTAAGATGGTAGTCCACATATTCCTTTCAGGTCTGGATTTTTGCCAGTTTTATAAATAAGCTATGTAAAACTGATGACAAATACACCATAATACTATGTGTACAAATAGTCAGTTTGACCTTAGAAACAGGCCAAATAACCGAAGCACCCAGTGTTTTCTATATTGCTTGGATGTGCTTTCACACACCTCCGAATGTGTGGAAAAGTGATGGTAAGAAGCAATAAACCACCTGTATAGGCTGTATAAATTGGTTTATATGTGAAAATGATGGGCGGCATTTCCCTCCGAAGGAAAAAGAGAAGTCAGCGCTGATCTGGATGTAGAAACAAATGACACGCTTGCAATAAAAAGGATGACATCAAATGGTGAGCATGGAAAATGTCCTGCTGCTGCAGCATAATCCCTGCTTTACTGAAAATTAAAAACAAGATGTGATTTTGTAGGTCATTGAAAACAATAACCTCTAGCAGTAAATTACAGCAACTGCAGCGCCTTAGGACGTTTGAAACCAGAATGGTTCAGGCAAACAGATTACTCAGAATTTCAAGCGCCTCTTCCGCTGCGTGAAAATGAAAGATTATTATATTCTGCAGCTCTGGACACAGAATTATGTTTAAAAGGAAGGATCTCTGTCATGTTATATATTCAATGTCTCTATCAGAGGCAGACATAGGCCCATGCAGACCACACAAGGCACCATGTTCTCTAGGACCCATGCTGCTGCACCACAGTTTGGGCCTGAGGATCCTCTAGGTTCTCCTCCATTCCCTTCTCTGTTTATTTCTCTCAGTAACCCATGAGAAACAGCTTGTGGCCCAGTCATATACAACTATAAATGTGAGCTTCATTAACCCATTAGCATCTTCAAACAAAATATTTAGATTGAAGATGCACACTCATTTTAACCTCAGCCACCAGAACTTGTTGTTCTGCTTAATGAGGTCCCGCAGGGCAATGCAGAAAGCGTTTTTTGTAGAGACCTTTTCCGGACGTGGGAACGGCTTCCTCTCTTTATCCACCTACAGCACCACACTCCCAGAATCCTCTTCTGACTTCCGATCACATGATAGTACGGGCTCAGAGGATAGTGTCAGCGGTGCAGCGCCACCCAGTTGTGGAAGAGGTGTAATGGAAAAGTCTCTTCCATCCCCCTTCTTCTACCACTGGGTGGTGCTGCACCACTGACACTATCCTTTGAGCCCCAATTACATGTAATAACATGTGATCGGAATTCAGTAGAGGATGCCGGGAGAGCAGCGCCGTGGGTGGATAAAGAGAGGAAGTCCAGTGTCCGGAACAGGTAACTATAAAAGCTCCCTGCATTGCTCTGCATAGCCCACATCGCCTGCCAGGCTAGGGAAGGCACACTTCCCCAGCGGCAGGAAAAAAATTGGCTCTGCAGCCACATAAAGTTTTACTAAATGTGGCTGCTAAAAGGTTAATACAGCACCTATAGAATGTGACCTAGGTTCATGTACTTGTATGTTATCAACATTATTTGAATTATGACCATGGCGACTCACAGGGGCTCCCTTTATTTACAGTGGCTTGCAAAAGTATTCGGCCCCCTTGAAGTTTTCCATATTTTGTCACATTACTGCCACAAACATGAATTAATTTTATTGGTATTCCACATGAAAGACCAATACAAAGTGGTGTACACGTGAGAAGTGGAATGAAAATCATAAATACAATTTTTTTTTACAAATAAATAACTGTAAAGTGGGGTGTGCATAATTATTCAGCCCCCTTTGGTCTCACTGCAGTCAATACTTTGTAGAACCACTTTTTGCTGCAATTACAGCTGCCAGTCTTTTAGGGTATGTCTCTACCAGCTTTGCACATCTAGAGACTGAAATCCCATTCTTCTTTGCAAAACAGCTCCAGCTCAGTCAGATTAGATGGACAGCGTTTGTGAACAGCAGTTTTCAGATCTTGCCACAAATTCTCAATTGGATTTAGATCTGGATTTTGACTGGGCCATTCTAACACATGGATATGTTTTGTTTTAAACCATTCAGTTGTTCCCCTCGCTTTATGTTTAGGGTCGTTGTGCTGCTGGAAGGTGAACCTCCGCCCTAGTCTCAAGTCTTTTACAGACTCCAAGAGGTTTTCTTCCAAGATTGCCCTGTATTTGGCTCCATCCATCTTCCCATCCATCTTCAGATCAACTCTTACCAGCTTCCCTGTCCCTGCTGAAGAGAAGCACTTGGTAGGTTTACAGTTGTGCCATACTCCTTCCATTTCTGAATGATCGCTTGAACAGGGCTCCGTGGGATGTTCATGACTTTGGAAATCTTTTTGTAGCATAATCCTGCTTTAAATTTCTCAATAACTTTATCCCTGACCTGTCTGGTGTGTTCTTTGGACTTCATGGTGTTGTTGCTCCCAATATTCTCTTAGACAACCTCAGAGGCCGTCACAGAGCAGCTGTATTTGTACTGACATTAGATTACACACACAGGTGCACTCTATTAATGCTCATAATTCTTTCCAATTCTAGTAAAACAGAGGTAAATCTAGCACTCTCTGTCATTATCTGGGGGGTTGAAACGTTATGGATTTCATCTTTAGGTGGAATTACTGGTTCTTCTTCTGATATACAGGCAGTTTTGACTTTTTCCTTTTTATCCTGAAACCCTATGCACTCTTATTGTATGTCTGTTTCTCTGTAATTGTACATATTTTTTTAATTATGTTTTACTTCCACTTTTCTTATTAATAAATCATTATTAACTCATTACTAGATTCAGTAGAGTTATTCCATTTGAGATAAGTTCACTGCTTTTCACCTCAGTGGACAGAATTAATTTTGCTGCAAATTCTTGGAATGATTTGATCTCTCTCTGCTAGCAGAAAATAAAGAAATTGAAGGTAGAAATCCTCTGTTATTGTCTCACACTTCCTCCTAGTGACAAGTGGCCATAAATATACATTGCAAAACTACTAATTAGAAGCAGTGAAATGTAACAAATAAGAAATAAAAAATTGTACTAAAATAAATTGGCCTGGGGATAACTTGCAAGCCTCTTAATAAATTGGCTGGTAAAGAGTTAATAACTACCTTTTGCAGGTTCTAACACCTATGCTCTCAATGTGTGGTACGCATACCCCAGGGGGGTACTTCTGATGGTTCCATGGGGTACTCGGGCTTGATATACTTAATCAAGAATAACAAATTTAGAGTTTTAGAAAATGATAAATCTTATTTAACCACTTCAGCCTTCAGTCGTTTTCACTTTATGCATCCGAGCAATGTTCACCTCCCATTCATTAGCCTATAACTTTATCACTACTTATCACAATGAACTGATCTATATCTTGTTTTTTCCGCCACCAATTAGGCTTTCTTTGGGTGGTACATTTTGCAAAGAGCCACTTTACTGTAAATGCATTTTAACAGTAAGAATAAGAAAAAAACGGAAAAAAATCATTATTTCTCAGTTTTCAGCCATTATAGTTTTAAAATAATACATGCCTCCATAATTAAAACTCACGTATTGTATTTGCCCATATGTCCCGGTTATTACACCGTTAAAATTATGTCCCTATAACAATGTATGGTGGCAATATTTTATTTGGAAATAAAGGTGCATTTTTTCCGTTTTGCATCTATCACTATTTACAAGTTTAGAATAAAAAAAATATAGAAATATTTCATCTTTACATTGATATTTTAAAAGTTTAGACCCTTAAGTAAATATTTACATGTTTTTTTTTTTATTATTGTAACTAACGGGCTAACGATCCGCGGTCAGGAGCGCGCGTGCACGCGCGCGATCGGCCGCGGGAGCGCGCGGACACGCACATGGCCTCCTGGGCGTAGCTAGTACGTCCAGGAGGCCAAAGTAGTTAAACAACACCAAGTTAGTATTTTAGCTAATTAAAAGCAATAGTAAATGCTTGGAAATTGTTTAGAACCAATTATCATGTACTACGATTAAATATATATTTATCAAGGGGTACTTGTGATAATGGTATTTGGTCTTAAAAGGGGTACATACCAACAAAATGTTGAGAAATACACGTAGCGCAGTATATACTATATAGTCTTAGCTGTGTACTAGTGGTGGTGTGTAAATCAGATTGATAGCAGATTGTTGTGCCTGGTATAGGTTAAGGCAGGCAGTATGAAAAATGGGATGTATTTTTCGCATGCATTTCATCGTGTTTGTATTCACATTAGTATGCTTTTATTCAAAGTAGCTAATAAAAGTTAATGAGAATTTGCTTTCGATGCAATTTCACAATTTTTAAACACAAGTGAAATCCTCCATTGATTTCCTTTGTGTATGCGGCAAACACATTTTCACAAAATTCTAAATTCGCACACGATTTTTAATAAGTGTCAACCCTGCCTTAGGAATGTGTACCTGTGGCTAGTTATTCCGTGAGAGGTTTCTTCTAAGACCAGCCTTGCACACACACACACACTGGACAAACTTCAGCTGAGGAGATCAGCAGCAATGCCTAACTTCTTTGCTGATGTGCGGCCTCTCATACTTTAAAGGACAACTGAACTGAGAGGAATCTTGAGGTAGCCATGTTTATTTCCTTTTAAACAATACTAATTTCCTGGCATCCTGCTTATCTTTCATGCATTAGTAGAGTCTGAGTCCCACACCTGAAACAAGCATGCAGCAAATGTAGTCAAACATCTGATCTGCATGCTTGTTACGGGTCTATGGCTAAAAATATTAGGCAGAGGATAAGCAGAACAGCCAGGCAAATGGAACTGTTTAATATGGCAGCCTCCTTATCTCTGTCACTTCAGATGTCCTTTTCCA
The DNA here is from genome assembly GCF_040937935.1 of Hyperolius riggenbachi. Taxonomy (NCBI): domain Eukaryota; kingdom Metazoa; phylum Chordata; class Amphibia; order Anura; family Hyperoliidae; genus Hyperolius; species Hyperolius riggenbachi. Next base: position 323,371,827 of record NC_090650.1, read on the forward strand.
CTCTGAGTTGCCCTTTTTCAGTTGCCCTTTTCCACTGTGAGCATTTGCAATGCTGAATCGCAAAATTGCAAATCGCTAGCGATTTTTAAATCGCTAAGGTTTGCTAAATAACATAGGAATCGCAATAGGTATTTTTTACTACTGCGATTTGATTTTTACTAAAGCGCGATCATGCCTTGGAGCGATTTTTACAGCAATTTTGCTATGCAATGCACTGCATAGCAAAATTGCGATTGCATTCGCGGAAAGAATTTTGGGACTTGCTGAATCGCAATCGCTAGCGCTTAGCTCTAGCGATGGGATCAGTGAATAATGGCGCACAGCGCCTATGCATAACAATGGCGCCGCATTAAAAGGATACGCTTATCGCTATTTATCGTTAGTACTGCATAATAATGGCGCACAGGGAAAAAAGAAGAAAAACGGCACGCACTAACGTTATTTATCAATAGTGGCACACACTAACGTTATTTATCAATAGCGCCCTACATAAGCCAAACTGCAGACGTTATTTAACTGCAAAACGGGGAATGGATTTAATGTAACACTGTCAAGGTTAGGGTTAGGCACCACTGGGGGGGGGGGGGGGTCTTAAGGTTAGGCACCACCAGGGTGGTCTTAGGGTTAGGCACCACTAGGGGGTCTTAGGGTTAGGCACCACCAGGGGGGTCTTAGGGTTAGGCAACACCAGGGGGGTCTTAGGGTTAGGCACCACCAGGGGGTGGTTAGGGTTAGGCACCACCAGGGGGTGGTTAGGGTTAGGCACCACCAGGGGGTGGTTAGGGTTAGGCACCACCAGGGGGGTCTTAGGGTTAGGCACCACCAGGGGGGTTTAGGGGTTAGGGATAGGTACAGAGAGGGTTCTGTGTGTTAACGGTAAATAACAATAAGGCTTTAACGTTAAATAACAATAAGGCTTTAACGTTAAATAGCGATAAGCGGCAAACGGATTAGCGGCAACATCGTGCGCCATTATTCGCAGGCGCCATTTTCAGATAGATGCCTAGCGATTGCTAGTGGTGCTGTGATCCATTATTGCCCTTTCTTTCTTGTACACATATTTGCAAAACAATCCCAGAATTAGATAAGCCTCATCTACACAGTACAATTTTTCGTCAAATCGGATCTATTAGATGGATCTGTTAGATAATTTCCAACAATATGCAATATATTTTGGGTACTTATCAATGCAAAATCTATCAGATCACTGGTTGATCAGATGGAAAATTGTACCGTGTAGATGAGGCTTTAAACACTCCACTGTTCAGCCATAGGATCTGGCAGATACAGGAGATTCCTTGACAGAAAATTATCATTGCCATTTTTACAGGCATCTGGGGAGTTAAAAAAAATACTTGCACACGCAAGGAAAAATTGCAGGTGTCATAACCCAATATCTTGTGCATTTACCAGCAATTATTGTCCATACTGATTTTCTCCTTCTAAATGCCCTGGTATTAGTGTTGGGCGAACAGTGTTCGCCACTGTTCGGGTTCTGCAGAACATCACCCTGTTCGGGTGATGTTCGAGTTCGGCCGAACACCTGACGGTGCTCGGCCAAACCGTTCGGCCATATGGCCGAACTAAGAGCGCATGGCCGAACGTTCCCCGAACGTTCGGCTAGCGCTGTGATTGGCCGAACGGGTCACGTGGTTCGGACCCGAACGCGCTCTGATTGGCCGAACTGTCACGTGGTTCGGGTAAATAAATACCCGAACCACGTCATATCTCCGCCATTTGTCTGTGGGTTTAGCTTTGGGTAGGCAGGCAGGGTAGTTCGCGCTCCAGCCACGCTAGCCAGGGTCCCCCCCAGTCATTGTGTGTCGCTGCTGGGAACAGTAGTACACCGCTCGTTCAGCCACACTATATAGCATTCTGTGTACTGTTCTGTGTCTGCTGGGAACAGTAGTACACCGCTCGTTCAGCCACACTATATAGCATTCTGTGTACTGTTCTGTGTCTGCTGGGAACAGTAGTACACCGCTCGTTCAGCCACACTATATAGCATTCTGTGTACTGTTCTGTGTCTGCTGGGAACAGTAGTACACCGCTCGTTCAGCCACACTATATAGCATTCTGTGTACTGTTCTGTGTCTGCTGGGAACAGTAGTACACCGCTCGTTCAGCCACACTATATAGCATTCTGTGTACTGTTCTGTGTCTGCTGGGAACAGTAGTACACCGCTCGTTCAGCCACACTATATAGCATTCTGTGTACTGTTCTGTGTCTGCTGGGAACAGTGGTACACCGCTCGTTCAGCCACACTATATAGCATTCTGTGTACTGTTCTGTGTCTGCTGGGAACAGTGGTACACCGCTCGTTCAGCCACACTATATAGCATTCTGTGTACTGTTCTGTGTCTGCTGGGAACAGTAGTACACCGCTCGTTCAGCCAGACTATATACCATTGTTTACTGACACTATATAGCAGACTATATAGCATTGTGTGTACACCGCTCAGCCAGACTATATACCATTGTTTACTGACACTCTGTGTACACCGCTCAGCCAGACTATATACCATTGTTTACTGCCACTCTGATTCTGCTGGGAACAGTAGTACACCGCTCGCTCAGCCAGACTATATACCATTGTTTACTGACACTATATAGCAGACTATATAGCATTGTGTGTACACCGCTCAGCCAGACTATATACCATTGTTTACTGACACTCTGTGTACACCGCTCAGCCAGACTATATACCATTGTTTACTGCCACTCTGATTCTGCTGGGAACAGTAGTACACCGCTCGCTCAGCCAGACTATATACCATTGTTTACTGACACTATATAGCAGACTATATAGCATTGTGTGTACACCGCTCAGCCAGACTATATACCATTGTTTACTGACACTCTGTGTACACCGCTCAGCCAGACTATATACCATTGTTTACTGCCACTCTGATTCTGCTGGGAACAGTAGTACACCGCTCGCTCAGCCAGACTATATACCATTGTTTACTGACACTATATAGCAGACTATATAGCATTGTGTGTACACCGCTCAGCCAGACTATATACCATTGTTTACTGACACTCTGTGTACACCGCTCAGCCAGACTATATACCATTGTTTACTGCCACTCTGATTCTGCTGGGAACAGTAGTACACCGCTCGCTCAGCCAGACTATATACCATTGTTTACTGACACTATATAGCAGACTATATAGCATTGTGTGTACACCGCTCAGCCAGACTATATACCATTGTTTACTGCCACTCTGATTCTGCTGGGAACAGTAGTACACCGCTCGCTCAGCCAGACTATATAGCATTGTGTTTACTGCCACTCTGTGTACACCGCTCAGCCACACTATATAGCATTGCGTACTCTGCCAGTCAGTGTGTATATTGCTGGGATCAGTAATACTCCACTCACCGTCAACCACTATATGAGCTCAACATGAGTTCCCCAGAGACCTCCGCTGTGAGCAGCACTCCCAACAACAGCAACAGCCAACGCCCCACGCAAGCTATAACATCCACCCCAGCAGCCAGTGGTCAGCAGCAGCCCTCCCCGGAGGAGAACGTTGTGTGCATCAGTCCGTCGCCAGAGCGATTAATGAGGGCTGCCATTGAGGAGATGATGGGGCCTGATGTGGAGGAGGAGGTCTGGCTCAGGCCAGCATCCCAAGTTAATGTTGAGGACGATGAGGGGTCTGTGTCTGGGGATGTTGGGGTGGCAGAGGTGGTGGGTGGGTCAGACTCAGGAGAAGAGTTGTATGATGAGGATGATGATCGGGACCATCTGTATGTGCCTCAGAGTCCGACCCCGGAAAACATGTTGTATCGTGTGTTTAGGTACTAAAATCTGCGATCCCTCCCAGTAGTGTTGGGCGAACAGTGTTTGCCACTGTTCGGGTTCTGCAGAACATCACCCTGTTCGGGGTGACTATATAGCAGACTATATAGCATTGTGTTTAATGCCACTCTGTGTACACGGCTCAGCCACACTATATAGCATTGTGTTTACTTCCACTCTGTGTCTGCTGGGAACAGTAGTACACCGCTCACCCGCCACTGTATAGCATTGTGCTCTGTGTCACTGCTGACAATAGTGGTACACCGCTCACCCACCACTGTATAGCATTTCTGTACTGCCACTGTACTGCTGCCAGTCAGCGTGTACTTTAAGGATAAGTGAAATGAGGAAGAAATCCGGTGAAAGAGGGAGGGGCAAGGGAAGAGGTGTTTCCCCTGACGGTTCACGTACAGGCCACAGGGGAGCACCCAAGAAAACCCACTCAATACTGCCCATGTTGTCCAGGACAACAACCCTCACAGATCCAAAAGAACAGGACCAGATAATTACTTGGATGACCTCTCAAGCGTCCAGCAGTGGGTTAAGCAGCACCAGCACATCACGCACGAGGTCCGAGTCCTCAGCCAGTTAAAGTCTGGGCTTTCTTTGAAGACTGCACTGAGGATGTTACCATGGCGATTTGCAAGGTGTGCAAGACCCGCCTGAGCAGGGGGAAAAGTATTAACAACCTCTCCACCACCAGCATGAGCCGCCACATTCTATCCAAACATCCCACTCTGTGGGCAAACGCGGCAGGACAGGGTACCACCGTACCACCAGCAACACTGCCTCCCTTGGGTTCACCAGACTCACCACCAGACCCGCCTCAGCAGCAGCAGTAGCCCAGCCATTGCGTGGTTCACAACATTCACAAACATCAGACGATGCTGACACTGTCACTTTCCGGACTAGTGCTCTTGAGGTCTCCCAGTGTTCATCAAACACAACAACCAACAGCCCTTCGGTGTGCAGCGCTACGGTTGAGTTGTCTGTCTCTGAGATGTTTGAGCACAAGAGGAAATTGCCAGCAAATGACCCCCGGGCCGTGGCAGTAACAGCCAGCCAGCATAGCCAAGCTTCTGGCCTGCGAAATGCTGCCATATCGAGTGGTGGAGACAAACAGCTTCAAGGGCATGATGTCAGTGGCCATCCCACGTTACGTGGTTCCCAGCCGCTAC